>NC_133617.1:722258962-722371462 GCF_048593235.1 Sminthopsis crassicaudata
TTTCTGGGAGCAAGACAAGCTTGTATAGCTTGGCTCCAGTGTGACTCTGGGAGCTTTCATTAGCCTAGGTTTGGTGGAAGGTATTTTAGGTAATCATAATTATGAAAAATGAGAAGCAGCTTGGGGGTGTATATAACAAGCTGGCCAGAAAAATCTCACTTCAAGTCCAACCCATAACATACACTAAGTGACTCTGGGCAAGAGTGTTCCGATAATTCTGTAAGATTATAAGTAATAGAGAAGATGCCAAGTTCCATTGGAAGAGTTTTCTCATCTAGGAATTCCCTATATCAAAGATATCAGAAGTTTTCTATCCCTAATTATGAATATGTAGCCATCCAGGGCAGTTTTAATTGACAGGGTAGGAAGCTTTTAATCAAATGCCAAAGCATTTAAGCAGGATAAAACTAGCAAAAATATCAGAAGAATCATTCTTAGTTTCTTTTCAGAAGAGGAGTATAGTCTCCCACAGATTTAATCTCTATCCTTTATAATTCATTTTAATTTTATTTGATTTTTCTCCCCTGGTCAAGGCCCTGGTTTACTCTAACAAGAATTATCGCTGAATAGACTCTTCTTTCTGAATGACTTATTCCTTGCTTGGAAGTTAAGGAAGTCTCAGAGTAGGGAAGCATCAGGAACATGGGAAACTGGGTCAGTATCAAGAAATAGGCAGATAAGTGAATGAGTAGGAAAGTTTGGGAGTTAGCATCAGGTAGAAAAAGGGATGAAATTGGACATTTCCGTGGCAGAATTACTAGGAGGAAAGAGTTGAGTAAGAATACACAAAGATGGGCAAGGAGTACTAAACAAGAAGATGAGCGAGACAAATAGAATAGGTTCTAATTGTTACCCTTAAGGGTCTCCTCTGTGTAACACTTGGAGGTCTCCAGTTGTGGATGTCCTGATACTACTCTCTCCAGTGGTCCTCAAACTTTTTAAATAGGGGCCAGTTCACTGTCCCTCAGACTGTTGGAAGGCCGGACTATAGTAAAAACAAACCTCACACTCTGTCTCCGCCCCTCAGCCCATTTGCCATAACCGGGTGGGCCTCATAAACGTCCTCAGTGGGCTGCATCTGGCCCGCAGGTGAAGTTTGAGAACCGCTGCTCTAGTCTTTGTCAAGCCCATCTTAGTTGGAGAGTTCTCTATACTTCCACTGTTTTCATCACCCTCAGTAAATAGGGTGGTAAACAATGGGGTTTTCACCTATGGAAACCTTTTTAGATCTTGATTTCATCATCCATAGAGTCATCTATCTCTCCATGTTTTGGGTCATTTTCAGACTTGCCATATATGTCTTCATCCAAATTGTTAATCAAAATATTAACAGGAAAGGTTCAATTAGAGTCCTGTAGCCCTCTGCCAGAGACCTTCCTTCAGGATGACATTGATCTATATTAATGACTACTCTTGGGGCATTCCTTCATTCCTTCACATTTGCATCTTACTAATTATATTATCATGCAGCCAATTAAATAACTTTATTAAAAGTCTACTACGTGGTAGGCACTGTAAGTGCTGTCCATAGGAATAGAGATAGGATTTCACTGGCATAGCCAACTCTGGGATGGGAACTATCCCTCTGACAGGGTTGATGTACATATTGTCTTTTCCAATGCTCCTTGAGCTGCCCTTGGATTTTCATCTTTTTATCTTTAGAAAAGAAGCTGACTGTTGGAGGTAAAAAGACATTGCCTTCCCATCTATTGCCTCTCAGAGAACCATCCAAAGAGAAAACTCTCCAGCAAAACTAGTCAATACAAAACCAAATCTGATAGTATATGTAATTTTCTTTACCACTGGATTCCAACCTCTGCAAAAGGATCGGAAGGATGGCAATGGAAGATATCTTTTCATATCTTATCTCTGAAGCCAAGCTTATCTTTATAGTTTCCAAACATCAAGTTTTGATAGCTTATAGTTGTTATTCTCTCCACTTATATTAGCAGTCCTTGTGTGATGTTTATCGTTTTCCTGGATTTGCTCACTTTTCTTTATTTTGGCTCATGTAAATTTTCCCATGCTTTTCTCTATTTGCCGTATTCATTGTTTCTTAAAGTGCACTCATATTTCCTTATAGTCATTTGCCCTAATTTGTTTAGCTCCATTTATTCAATCCATGAGCACCTAATAAATTTCTGGGCAGCTAGATGGTGTAGTAGCTAGGGCAGTGGGCTTGGAATCAGAAAAACAAAACAAAACAAAACCAAAAAAAACTCATCTTCCTGAGTTCAAATCCAGTCTTTACTTACTAGTTATGTGCTTCAGTTTCCTCACCTAGAAAGTGAATTGGAGATGAAATGAAAAACAGATCCAGTAAATTTGTCAAGAAAACTCTAAACAGGATCATGAAGAGTCTGGACATGACTAAAAAAAACTATCTTTTTCCAGTTCTTTGTAATTGTGAAAGAAGTTCTGCTTATAGTGTTCATCTGAATTTCAAAATTGTTTCCAGGAGTGGAAATCAAGCTTGCTAGTTATTTCTTTCCCCACCTTTTAAATTCAGGACATTTGCCTGTGTTTTTAGACTAAATGAACATCTTGACATTGCCAGAAATTGTAATAGGGGAGACTGAACTGGATTCTCACCTCATTAAGGCATTGTTGTGGAATGATTTGATTGATTTATGCCAATAGATACATTTCCACCAATGCAACACCATCCTTATGCTCTGTCTCCAATATTGAATTATTTCTTTTCTCTATGTCCATTTCCTTCACACTTTCTTCCAAGCTGAAAAGCAAAAGGGAGGTAGATTTTACAAGTTTAACAAATGTCTTTCCCCATGTATTTGTCAATTAAGTCCTTCAGGTGGGAAGCCCTCCATTGTCTGTTCTTTATATATGTTAAGTAACAATTTCCAGACTGTTATCAATGACCTATATTTGGTTATCTTCCCTGAGATTAAGGAAATGAGATTACCAGGAAAAAGAGAGGAGAATCCAGAAATCCAAAGAGGGACAAAGAAGGAGATGGAATGAACCACTCTCAAGGGGAAGGGAATAAGGAAAATAGAAAGGAGAACCTTAAGGAGGTAAGATTTTCTTGACATTAGCATTTGAAGATAAGAATGAAAAAAAATTAATGGGAAGGGGAGGTCCACATCAGACTCAGATTTTGGTTTTAGACTCAAGAATAGGTGTCAAGACCTATTATAGATTATTACCTGCTCTTTAGAGGTATGAGTTTCCAAGACTGAATCATTCTCCTGCCAATAGTCTAAAATGTCAGCAATGGGCAAGCAGTGCAGGGACGGAGGATGAGATGCAATTTTTATGTTGTTGGCTTCCTCATTAATTCATCCATTCACTTGACAAATGTGCACTGAGCACTTATAGGTACCGAACATTTGGAGACTCACATATCACAGAGACCCTGGTTTATTTGTTTGTTTTTTTAATGCTTATAATGTGTAGACTACCTCCCAGTTCTAAAATTCCATTATTACTACCTAACATAACCTCAAAACTAGCTGTCAAATTGATATTCCTACAGGAGAAACCTGACTGTATCAGCCTTCTGTGTGAGGAGCTTTGCCGGCTCTCTGTTGCTTCTGGGATAAAATCACACTTTTCACTTTGGCATTTAAAGCCCTTCCCAGTCTGGCTAAAGCAAACCTTTCCAGGGAGATTGTACATAAGTCATCATCACCTGTGCCATATTCCAGCCCAACCAGCCTGCTTGCTATTCTCTGAACATAGTGTTCCATCTCCTTTTTAATATATTTTTGCATAGGTTCTACTCCCCATCTGGAAGGCTCTCTCTACTTAGCTCTGCTTCTTGGGACCCTTCACTGCCTTCAAGTGCTACCTATTTAAAGAGACTGGTAATCAGTAGGACTCAAACCAATGGGTGAGTTTAGGGGGGGTGTCAACCCAAGCATATGATGACTTTCCGAGGAGGGGGGAAATGGGTGGTGTAAGGGCTAAAACTCTTGAGTCAATGCACTGAGGTGGGACAATCGAGCACTTGAGGCTAATTACTGATCGGATAATACTCTATAGGAATATGCTTGGAAAATGCCCTTCCTACTATCCTGTGCTGGCTCAATTGTGGGAGGGACTAGGAGGTGGAAGGAGACTAGCCAGGGTCACTTCTTTGAGAGACACGGAGGTAAGGTTGCAGAGATCCTACACGTCCATTCCCTTCACTTCTACTCCTAAAAACCAAGAACTTTTGCTTATCCTGACTTCGGCTGACTGTAAGGTATCCAGGGTGCTAACATGGTTGCTGCAGGGTGGTAAGAACAATTTGTTCCAACTGCCATGAAGGCAGCTGAAGCAGTTACTCTGGAAGCTTAGAGCTTGATCAGGTACCAGGGACACTAAGATCATCCACTGCATCTCAGGCTATCACCAGTTATCTTGACCGATGGCTTTGGCACTGTGTTCAAATCTTGACTCAACCAACACTTATTGCTTGTTACCCCATGGAAGATTTTTATGTCTCAGACAACTCTATAATCACAGGTTACACTTTGCATTTGTTAGCCTGCTGTAGGGAATTTCTTCCAATTAAGTTCATCACCTGTAATCTCACCATCAAGCTATTAACTCAAACCCACCTCCCTCAGCCTCCTCTGTCCTCTGATTGGAGCACTGAGGGAAGAACACCACCTCCTCCCAGTGCCTTCCTTTACTGGCAAAAACTGGACTCTCACCTCACTCTATTCTGTATCTGTTCTGTCTGGTTTCAACTCCATAGAACATAGCTACCCCAATATCAGCCAACCCTTCTCTTCTCTCTTTTCTATTTTCCTCTGCATGTTTTCTCTCCCATTAGATTTTAAGCTACTATTGGGCAAAGGCTATCTTTTTAATTGTATACCCAGATATGTAACAATACCTGGCATGTAGTAAGTGCTTAATAAATATTTATTTGGTTGATTAATTAACTGAAGGAGCTGTTCTTTACATGTAAGAAAAGTTCTTCTTATACTGATGAATTCACAAGTATACTTTATAAACATATTTATAAACATTGTGATAGAGAAGACAGAGAACCCTACTCAGAACCTTGAAGAACTTTGTTCATATTCACCTTGGAAATATATTGTGCAAGTTCCTCAACTTCTCTGTGCTCTAGGAAATAATATAAAGTGAAGGTATGTTTCCTAGAAGAAGCAAGATTTGAATGGTTTTGAAAGACTGGCTAAATTTCTGATGATGGGAAGGAAAATCTGGAAGGCATGCTTGGGAATAGGAGCAGCAAATAGTATGAACAAAGGTAGAAAGATATGTTTAGGGAATCATAATGAATGGATTTCTTTGGCAGGAGGTAGAAGGTAGGGGATCCTTAATGGGAATTAGTAGGAAATAAGGCTGGAAATCAAGGTAAGTAGGATCCAGATGTTGTAGAACCTTGAATCCTGGCCAGGGAATGCAAGGGCTTTATGAGTAATGGAGAGCCACTGGAGATTTTTGAATAGGAGAGTGGAAAGTGTAATGTTTTGGTGAAAAATAATGAAAGGAGAGTCTCTTGGCAGATATCTCCGGATCGTGGGTTGTAGGCGGAAAGGCTCCCTTGGCAATAACAAACAAACTTTGTGGTGGGTGTCTGGATGAAATGAAACAACCGTGAATTTGCCAGAGCTAATGATTGTGAACTAGGTTTCTTTCTTCTTTCTTTCTTTCTTTCTTTCTTTCTTTCTTCTTTCTTTCTTTCTTTCTTTCTTTCTTTCTTTCTTTCTTTCTTTCTTTCTTTCTTTTCTTTCTTTCTTTCTTTCTTTCTTTCTTTCTTTCTTCCTTCCTTCCTTCCTTCCTTCCTTCCTTCCTTCCTTCCTTCCTTCCTTCCTTCCTTCCTTCCTTCCTTCCTTTCTTTCTTTCTTTCTTTCTTTCTTTCTTTCTTTCTTTCTTTCTTTCTTTCTTTCTTTCTTTCTTTCTTTCTTTGTTTCTTTGTTTCTTCTTCTTTCTTTCTTTCTTTCTTTCTTTCTTTCTTTCTCTTTCTTTCTTTTCTTTCTTCTTTCTTTCTTTCTTTCTTCTCTGTATCTCTTTATCTCTCTATCTTTCCTTCCTTCCTTCTCTTCTTTCTTTCCCCTCTTCCTACCTTGTTTCTTCCCTCCTTTCTTTTCTTCCTATCTTCATGCCTCTCTTCTTTCCTCCCTCCCTCTCTTCTTTCTTTCTTTCCTTTTCCTTTTCTTCCTTTTTCCTCTCTTCCCTCCTTTTTCTATCCCCTTTCTCCTTCCTACCTTCCTTCTTTCATTTCTTTCTCCTTCCTCTCTTCTTCACTCCTTCCTTCTCTTCTTCACTCTTCCTTCTTCTTCTTCTTCCTTGCTTTCTCTCTCTTTTTCTTCCCTCATTTCTTCATTCATTCTCTTTCCTACCTTCCTGTCTCCCTTCTTTCCTTCTTCCTTCCCTTTCTATCTTCTTCACTCTTTCCTTCTTTTTCCTTCCTTTCTCTCTTCTTTCCTCCATTCTTTCTCCCTCTTTTCTTTCTTCCCTCCTTTCTTTCTCTTTCTTTCTTTCCTCCTCCTCCTCCTCTTCCTCTCCTTCCTCCTCCTCCTCCTCTCCTCCTCCTCCTCCTCTTCTTCTTCTTCTTCTTCTTCTCTCTTCTTCTCTTCTCTTCTTCTTCTTCTTCTTCTTCTTTCTTTTTCTTTTCTTCTTCTTCTTCTTCTTCTTCTTCTTCTTCTTCTTCTTCTTCTTCTTCTTCTTCTTCTTCTTCTTCTTCTTCTTCTTCTTCTT
This sequence comes from Sminthopsis crassicaudata, assembly GCF_048593235.1. NCBI lineage: Eukaryota > Metazoa > Chordata > Mammalia > Dasyuromorphia > Dasyuridae > Sminthopsis > Sminthopsis crassicaudata. The sequence continues at coordinate 722,265,647 of NC_133617.1, forward strand.
CTTCTTCTCTCTCTCTCTCTCTCTCTCTCTCTCTCTCTCTCTCTCTCTCTCTCTCTCTCTCCTCTCTCTCTCTCTCTCTCTCTGTCTCAATGGTCTCCAATTTTGAGCCTTCCAAAATTCTTATTTATGAACTGTTCAGGGATTTGAATCTTGGAACAGTGATTCCCAATTTTTCTTTAAGCTGGATGTTTCTGCTCAGCTGTGCCTATTTTTGGCCAGTTTGCTGGAGAGATTTGTAGAGAGTCTGCAAAAGGATATCAAAAGCAATTCTGGACAGTCATTAGGTATTCATAGAACCTTAAAAAATACTTGATTGGTTGGGCAAATGCACAATTTTGGACAAGTGCATTTTGCTTTATTCATTTTCTTTGGACTTCCAATGCCAAGTATATCCCCATAGTCTTTAGTAATTAGTGATTCCTGGGGAGCTATTGATCTCTCCTCTGCAACTGCTTTTTTTTGGAGGGATCTTTTTGCTGATTTCTAAAAGCACAGAATTTTCTTGCTATATGAAGAAAGAGAGACAGTATGATGCTGAATTCTATTTGGAGCCAAAGGACCCAAGTTCAAATCCTAACACTTAACGTCTAGGTAGTATAGTTAATAGAGTATGGGGCCTGGAGGCAGGAAGACTTCTCTTCCTAAATTCAAATCCAGCCTCATAAACTTTCTAGTTGAGTGACCTGGATTAGTCACTTAACTCCAGTTGCCTTAATTTCCTCATTTGAGAAATGAACCGGAAAAGGAAATGGAAAATCACTGCAGTATCTTGGCCAAGAAAACTCCAAATAGGGTAGAGTTAAGAAGACCTGTTCAAGTATGACCTCAGTATGTCTGAGGTCATACATTCCTTTGCTGGGTGGTCCTGGGCAAATCATTTACCTTCTGTCTGCTTCAGTTTCATCATCTATAAAATGGGGATAATAATAGAATCTGTCTTGTTGCATGAATCAGTTGAATCAATATTTATAAAGTTCTTACACAATGCCTGAATCATTGTACATAGGTTCTGTATAAATGCTACTAGCTATTATTTATTATTAACTGGCTTCTTGCTTAGCTCTCAAATAAATCAAGTCACTAGTCTGGGTTTAATTTTTTGGGAGTTGGACAAGTTGACCTTCAAATTTTCTTCTTGCTCTAAATCTGTGATCCCATGAATCTTTGTACTCTAAACTGAGGAAGCATCTTATATTAAAAAAATCTTCCCATGCCCCTTTAAGACTAAACATTGTAGTAATTTTGTTGACCTATATTGGGTGGTAGGGGTTTCCATATAAGTGAAATCCTAGCTTGGGATACCAAAAAATTCTTCATCTATGTTCATTTATGTACATGTTCCTCTGCTCCCTATCTTTAGGCTACTTAAGATTAGGAAATTTTTTTCCCCTATCTTGTCAGTCCCAGTTAGCTTCTTGAGAACAGGGACTGTCTTTTTCATGTCTTTATATCTCCAACTTTGGCACAGTACCTAGTATATAGTAGGTGATTAATAAATGTTTACTGTCTTTATATCTTCACCGGAAGCTTGGTGTATATGAAGTGCTTTAAAAATGATAATTGAATTTAATTAATTTCTTATCTAGCCTTTTCATTTTGTTAGTAGTACTCTGACTTCTCCATCTTTCTCCTTAATAGGAAAATCTTGTCATCAATCAGCATTCTTTTTAGTCTTGGTACTTTTTAAGAACAAAGGACAATACCAACCAACCAACCAACTAATCTTGATACCATACCTCATTGCTACCTCCTGTTCTCTGATCAGTGGGTTAACCATGAACCCTGACTCTCCATTGAAGGATGGAGGTCAGCTTTGAAGGCTCATTTCTCACCTGTAATTTAACCATGTCTTCAGGATGTTTCTATTCCCCTTTGGAGTGTTATCTTCACCTATTAGATTATTAACTCCTTGAAACAAGAATTTCCTTTTTTAAAAAAATATCTATCCCCAGTGCTAAGCACAGTACCTGGTACATAGAAGATGCTTAATCAATATTTGTTAGGTTCTTACTAAGTGCTAATGAGATAATGAGATATTAGGTTCTTACTAAGTGCTAAGTCAGTACTTAACAATTTTCTAGTTCCGGCCTTTACTGAGAGTTTTACTTGTGAATTCCTGGGGAAGAGCTTGCATGCTCAGGAGGAGCAAGTTCATTGGTTGAAGTAATTTTTCCCAGAAGCCCTTGCATTATCCCACACCCATTCTTTGGGAGGATAAAAGAGGGCAGCTCTGGAGGAAAGAGTGAGTTTTGCTAGACGAGATTTGAGTCTGCTCTCTGCAGGAAGGGAAGTGGGCTCTCTACAGGAAGAAGAATCTGTCCGAGAGATATGAGTTGACACAGCAGATCTCCTCCCAGAGAGCAATCGGCAGTTTCTGGAGACAACAGCATGTTACATATTGGCGCCCAAGGTGGGGCAAGGACTTTTGCTTATCCTGACAAGGACTTATTCTGAACCCTTCAGAGGAGCTAGACCAGACCATTGCAAATATTTAATGACTGATTTATTTTATTTTAATTTCATTTGTTAAAAGACTGATTTTTGACCAATTGAGCATAATCTTCTAAAAGCCAGATTAGATGACTTCAGCTTGTTTGGAAAGAAAATACAAGGTGGGTAACAGATATTAGTTTCTTATTTTTTAGGGATATATTTTACAGTTTACTTGGAACCTGGGATTTCATCATTGGGGAGAATTCTCAGTATGAAATTTCCCCCTCAATGAAGATTCATCTTCAACTTATAAAGTGCTACCCAGGACACTGAAAGGTTAAGTGAATAGGGTAAAGTCACACAGGAGTATGTGTCAGAAGTGGAAATAATGGCATGAATGGGTAAAAAGAATTTATCAAGCATCTACTTCATGATAGGTGCTCAGCTAACAACTGGAGCTACAAATACCCCAAAGAAAAGAACCTTGCCCCCAGATATTAGTAGCCCCAAGGAGCTTGCATTCCAGTAGGAAAAGACAGTCATGGAAAGCAGTGGTATCTAGAAAAGTGTATTTTTGGGTGGGAAGTAAGAAGGAATCAAGGATTATTCTTTCCAGAAGCAATAGTAGTATTGATGCAATTATAGTTCTCAAAGCAAGGTGTGGAAAGGAAATGGGTACATTTTGGGTAGGCAGTAGATTAGATGGCAAAGAGATGGCCAGATTGGGTAAGAACCATGGCCTGGAATCTGGGGCTGGCTAGATTGAGGAGTTCACGTGTATTTTTATAGACTGACTCATCAATCAGATAGTGGTTCCAAAACTGAGTGGGTTAAGTCACTCAGGAGAACTGGTTGCCCCAAATGGGGCATCTGCAGGACAGCTAGGGAAGTAGGGAAGTCAAACAGGCTGTAAATAACCTTGGTTGTTCTGATGTTAAGAATTATCCACTATACCTCCCGTTATTTTTAGTATGTGAGTAATGGGAGGTGGCTGGACAGTGAAAAGCCAGACAGAAAGTTGTGGAGGAAAAAGTATAATAACATCCTTTTTGGTGTTTGGGGGATAGGGCTAATGTCTGTGTAATAGGATAGTCAAGTGATTTTAGGCTTTTTCTACATGGAGTTATATTCCAGGAAATCGGGTCTGATGGGTGGTATATTTTCATCAGTGACTTAATGAGTCAAGTTATAGCAGGATTTGATTGTATTTGAAGTCCAGCCCTTTTTCAGATTTTCTTTTTTTTTCTCTAGGGCTGCTTTAAGCAATATATATATTTTGTCCAGGGATGCCAGACACATCCACCCATCACAATGTTTTGTGCTGCTGACTCTGTGGGAGGGAATCCTTTCCTTTGAGTCAATTCCAGGTTCCACAACATCATTGCCGTTGTCAACAACACACAGCAGAGGCTGTGATTGGTAGCATGTCCATCGGGCTTTCGACAGGCTCGTGATGTTGTGGTTGCTGAATCTTGCTTTTATTCTCAGGGGGGCTTTCCCCTGGGTCCATGTTCTGAAAACCAGTACTTGGTCCTCTTGAAGAATACCAGCTAGGGCATCTGTACCAATAGCAGGTTGTCATATTCCCTCTTTTAGCTTGGGAAGGGCCAGTGGCCCTCACCAGTAACTGAACTCAAGTATGGAAACCAGGTCTGTTTGGGGGGATGGACCACAGTATCTTTTCTGGCCAGTCCAGCTCTGTTCCACTGGCCAGAGCGGCTACAGCCATGAGCCACATTAGAAATAATCCTCTGAGTGGTTCATTTCCCTCTATTTACAATTCATGAAGTGAGCTTCTGCCCCCCTAGGGAAAATCAGTTGATCTTGACTTATAACACCAGCAGGCTCTTCAGGGCCTTTACTTTGTGTGGGCCAAGTGTGGGACTTTCTCTCGTGTGAGAAAGGGGAGGTGCTGGAGCAGGGGGAAACACAGTCCACCCAAATTAATTTCTGCACAGAGCCTCAAGGAACAATCATATTTTAAATAAGACTAATTAAGCTGGTTCTTTGTGAAAGCAAACATAAACATACAATATCCACACAGACCTTGCCCTCAGCATGCACCAGTTTCTAGTGGGTAAAAACCAATGGGGAGAGGTCTTTTATGAACTTAAAATTGGGGTGGCAGCAGATTTTTAACCCCAAGAAAAGTAAAGCATATGTTGTCCAATCCGTTCGCACAACAGGAAGCTTTGCAGGAGAATAATTAAGGCAGAGGAGTATAGTTCTCCAGCTCCAAAAGACCTGCTGGATAGCTTCCTATGAAAGTTTTCTTAACTGTGCCCTCATTTGGATTTTTTTTTCTTTTATTCCCTTTGGTTTACTGTATTCCCACATCTCAACTTTACTGCTCCACTCTCTGGCCTCCAGGTCTCCCCAGTAACATTTAGTTGAATTTTGGCTGTTATGAAAGGAAAACAGATGAGGTTTACAGGGGCTAGGAGTGATGTGGGGAGGCTGGTGGGCCAATTTCCTCATTCTACCAGCTTTTTCCATCAGCTCTGAGCACGGTCTCAGGCCCAGCCCCAGGAAGAGACAATTCTAACAGTTGGGGGGAAAAGAATAAAGGTCAGATTCAAGAGAAATAATGCTAATAATATTGATATAACATAATCCATTATGCTGTTATACTCTGCTATAATACAATATGATGTAATATAATAATATCATTAATAAATAATAGTAGATCATTAAAGTTTATAAAAACTTTATTTTTAAAAACAACCTTTTCCCATTTCCCTCCCTACCCCCAATTAATAAAACATGTGGGTCTCTCTCTCTCTCTCTCTCTCTCTCTCTCTCTCTCTCTCTCTCTCTCTCCCCCCCCCCTCCCTCCCTCCTTCCTTCCCCCTCTGGAAGAAAAAAAATAGAAAATCAAAGGTTTTTTTTTTTTTTTTTTGGACAAATATACTGCTTTTATTGTCCCCATTTTTATAGATATGGAACTAGTCTCAGAGAGGTTCTAGGATCACCTACAGCTAGTATATAAGCCCAGATCAGTTAGTTAGTCAGTCAACATGCATTTAGTAAGTACCTACTATGTGTCAAGTACTGTGCTAAGTGCTTAAAAGACAATCTTTGCCCTCAAGGAACTTACAATGTAATGGAAGAGACAATAAACAAATAAATATATACAAATAAGCTGTATACAGGGTACATGGGAGATAATTAACAGTAGGAAGGCACTGAAATTAAGAGAGATGGAATTTTGGAATCCAGATCTTTCCAAGTTATAGTCCAGAGTTATACTCATTATGCCATCCTGCCTCTCTGAGCTCAGAGCTCCACCACCATCCCCTTCTCACATGGTTACCAGCCAAAAGTCATCTTCGGCCCACACAAAGCAAGAACATATGAGGAGTAAAGAGCCTGCTGGTATTATAAGTTAAAAGTAGCTGATTTTCTCTAGAGGGGGAAGGAAGGGAGGGCAGTGGAGGGGAGGGGGGAAGGAAGAGAGGAGAAGGGAGAGAAAGGGAGGAAAAGAGAGGGGAAGGGAAGGGAGGAGAAGAAAAGGGAAGGGGAGGAAGGGAGGAGAGAGAAAAGATAGGATTTGAACCCAGATTTTCTAATTTCAGAGCCAGTGCTCATTCCAGTGCATCAGACCATTCATAGTTCCATAATGAGGTAGCCTATTCCAAATGCAATCTCCCATCTCCATGTCCCGTGCCTTTCCCTCCTATACCATGCTGTTTTTTTTTTCCTCTGGATCATTTCACATACTCTTTTATTAATTAATTTTTACAAAAAAATTATGCATAGGTAATTTTCCAGCACTGACAATTGCAAAACCTTTTGTTTTAATTTTTCCCCTAATTCCCCCCCACCCCTTCCCCCAGATCACATACTCTTCTTTATCTTATATCAGAATTGATGTCTCTAGAAGAAAGACAATTTAGTAGCAGAAAGGGAGCCTGGGGCCACTATAAGTCAAATTTAAAAGATGCTATGTGTCAGAGGCAGTCTCATAATTATAGTGGGAAGAATACTTCTTTTAGAATGAGAGCATCTGGGTTTAAATCCTAACCTATACCACTTACCTACCACCTATGTGACCTTAGGAAATCTCTGAAATCACTAGATTTCAAATTCCCCATTTGGAAAATGAGGTGGCTGGACTAAATGGCCTTTGAAATCTCCACCAATTATGGAACTGTGGTCCAATGTTCTTTGAGTTTTTGCCTCCCTTCTCCTAACCCTTAGTCTCCAATCTTCCCCCTTTTGCCATGGAAGCCTGTACCTCCCTGGGATCTAGAGCTTCATCATCTTCTTTCTTTTCTATTCCACAGCAAAAGTTCACTTTTCCAGATCCTATTGGCCTGGGTTCCTACTTCCTTTGAATATTTTAAAAGGGTCTAAGCCTCAAGGGAAATCAGTTACTTTGGGATCAGTGCAGAAAGAGCCAGGCTTGGGTATTAGTATTGAGAGTCCTTCTACATCTTATCCAGGAAATAGATCAACCCTGTTGGGCAGGTGCCTTGTGTGATAAACAAGACCCCCGATTGGCTGAGCCAGAATGTTTATGTGGAGGTTGGAGCAGGGTGGGATGTTCCAATGCAGCTCATCACAGCAGTTCCCTCAATCATTCTGTTATTCTTGTTTCAGAATAGAATCTGTGAGAGACCCTGACAGCTCTATAAGAGAAAGAAACTCTTCCTTCTCTGACTTCCTGCTGAGAGACTGACTCCTAAAAAGCTGAATCACAAACTGGAAGGCTTCCCCTAGAGGGATTTATGGGTCCCACGTTGCCTGGGGAGTTGGATTTATACCTGACATGTCTGCTTTCTTGCTTATAAAAATGAAGATCTTCACCAGTGTCATTGTCCATTTTCACTAATCAAGGGAGGGCCAGCAATATTTTTCTCATCTCCAAAAGAGCAAACTTTTATCCATCAGTGCTCAGATTAGGCAGCAATGACAAAAATACATTCAGTTTGTAAGTTTTTCTTAACTCACCTTTGAGCTTAACATTCCTCTTGGTACATAAAGATTGGTAGGTATCATGTTAATTTTCCAAAAGAAACAGTGAAAAACAATTCAATACATACCCTGTATGTATATTTGAAGCCGCCATTTTCCCCCAAGAAAGTTTGTCAATGCTTTTCTTAAGAGAATTAAAAACAAAAATAACAACATAATAATATCTGATTTTCAAAGATGATTCTTTGCCCATTCAACTTGGTTGTAGCAACAGTTCTGGGTTTGTGTATCACTATGAAGATTATTAAATACAATGTGCAGAAAGGAGTCTGTGTAGTTGCCAAATGAGAGATAAACAGAGTCCAGGGCCATACAGACAACAGAAAGAAATCCTGTCAATAAGCTGGATGCAGGAGATTTCACTTCTGCAGCCCCATTTCATCCTTTGGGAAATTGGATTTTTGAAGTCTTATACAATTCTAAAATTTGATATACTGTGAGAAATTGAATCTCTGAGATGGCATGGCCATAGGCAAAGAGCTTTTTTCTGTGATTTTCCCCCAGTAGACGATTTGCAGAGATCATCTGTACTTGTCATATATATACAGTAAGTTTCTGCTATAGAATCTAGAGTACAAATTCTCTCTCCCAATGTTCCTTCCCTTCTGTAATAGTGTATTTTATAAAAGTCCTGTAAAACTCATTCCAAGCGTAGTGTGACCTGGTTTAATGAAGCTTGAGTATCACAAACATTCCAACTTTCCTGTTTTAATGGTTTACTTAATCTACCTTGGTAGTAATTAGCAAATCTTCCAATCTTCCTCCCCCAACCCTGTCATGCTGGTCCATTGCTTCAAGAGGGGAGGGACAAGCATTTTCTTCCCCCAACCTCCCATTAGGATGAAGAGATATTTTCTGCACAATTGTTTCATATTACATGAAACACTTCCTAGAGCAGGGACTGTTGGGGATCATTGTTCTAAGCTTTAGCTATTCCTTGTCTGGAGTAGTTTGATTGCTTCAGTGGCAGAGATGGGCTGCCAAGAAGATGCTTCCAACAGAGTTAGTACTATAACAGTAATTGCCCCCTACTGTAATAAGCTGATGAGAGTAACATCTGTGTAACTGACAGAGCCTGGCAGTGAGCAGGTGGACCAGATAAGCCCTTGGTGACCCAATCCCCTATTTCGGTAGCCATTTGGCAGACTTTGTGGCCCTCTGAGTCTATGATTGGGTTCTGGGCTTACAGTTTTCCTGTTACTAATGAAAAGTGTTAGGATCCAGCCAATGGACTTCCCAAGAATTTAGAAACAGTAGGGAAATTAATAGTTGGTGAGGGAATGAGGAATTCTGTACAGATCTAGAGGGTAAAGGATTTGTACAGTGATCTTAGATAGATACAAGTCCAACACCTGAAAACAATGATGGTTTTTTTCCTTCCCAAGCTACCTTTCATTTGTGTCCCCCTTATCAAGGCTGTGATCACTATCCCCATAGTTACCTCTTATTCTGCTTGGAATCTGAGAACCATCCAACAGGAAGCAGTTCATTTCAAAGGAGAACTCTTATCTTCTAAGCAGTTTTTGTTAGAGTGACTGACCTCTGGGGTCTCTGACATACTCAGGTGCTCACTGAGCAGATGTTTCCAGTTTTAAAGCTGAGCTCCTCTCTAACCCTCTTCACCCCCAGCTCTTTTTGACAAAAAAGAAAATTTAATCCTGCTTGCAGTAGGAAAAAATGCCAGCCAAATGGGTTGCCTGTCCATGTGGGTTTAAATATACAACCCTTTGAAGAACAAAGTAACCCAATGGCAGGTAGCTGAAGGCAAGATGAAGAGTGAAGTATCCCCTCTTCAGTGTCTTCCACATCTTATAAGAAACAAAGACATTTTCTTGGTGCAGCCTGGGGCTCCCTTCACATGGGAATTCTTGAAAACTAGGTCTGGGTTCAAGGCCCACTTTGGGTCAATGGTAACTTAAAACAATAGTTTATAAGCAGAAAAAAAAAGCTTTTTTTTTATCACCCCAAACTGGAAGACACATGAATTCAAAGAAATAACTCGGAATTTCAATCAATAAAAGCGTTAAGTACCCTATATTGTCAGGCACCATACTAAATGCTTAGGAATCAAAAGACTTTTGCCTCTTTTTTGGCAGGAGAGACATGTAAACATGTAAAGATACACAAAGTAAGCTATGCAGAATAAAAAACAATTAACAGAGGGAAGGCACTGGAATTAGCACTCTACCAAGATGAATAACAAGAAAAATCACTCCTTCCTATAGCATACTGTACTTTCTCCCAAATATTATCATGACATCAGTAGGAAAGGAATCATATAGAGGAAACATGTGTAGCCAGGAAATACATGTAGGCAGTACAATACAGAGAGGATACATACTCAAAACAACTCAGTCTCCTAGGACTACATTTCAGCGTCAGTTTTTTTCTGTCTCCAAAGGTTGCTACTCTGTGTCATCTGCTGTTCTGGTATCATATTTTCTTCCTCCTTTCCTCCATCCTCCCAGTTTTAATTTGCTAATGTGATTCCTTGAAAGTACATTCTTCATTGTACTATATTGTTACTTGCTGCTATTCTGTCCAGTTGATTCACTCCTAAAATCCCGCTGCTTTGCAACCTCATCCCCTTAGGAAACACTTTCATAGATCTTTAATCTTAGGGAAATTTCAGCCCTTTTGTGAGTCAAACCCTCACTGCCAAACATACAATCAACAAAGACTTCTAGGGAAGGCTATTTCTTTTTTGGAGGGGAGGGTCAAGGGAAGGGGAAAGGAGGCAGGAATTCTATCTTTATTTTCAGTTATCGCTAGATGACATTTAGCATTTCCTTCACTTCTTTTAAAATGTGAGAAGGGGTTCAAACAGCTTGATATGTGGCCTGCTTTGCCTTTCTCTCAGTTTCTACTCCTTTAGGTTTGCCTCTTAATTATATTAGAATAAGAAAATAACTTTCCATCTCACTGTTCTCCTGGCTGCTACATCCATTCAAATTATCCCAAAGATTCACTTAACTAGGCTTAAGAAAAAGCAGGTTTGATGATTTCATTCTGCTATCTTATGTATGTTGAAAACTCTCTTTACATGTATTAAAAATAGAATACTATTGGAAAAAAGCAAATTAAAAAATAAAAGGATATTTTTCTTTTGTCTTTCTTTATATCCCCAGTGCTTAGCACAAGGTCTGGCTCATAGTAAGCACTTAATAGATACCCATTGACTTGACTGAATCCTGAACTCAGAAAGGTAAAAATGAAAATTGTACTCGATTCCAGGAACTTAAAACATCTTAAAGCAAAACATGAACAGTGTTGAATAAATTCAAAATGTGTTAAAAGCAAATACAAAGTAATTTCAGAGGGGATGAGGTGAGCACTAACGAGTGAGGAAGATCAGAAAATCCCTCTTAAAAGTAGTGGTACTCAAGCTGAGCCTTAAATGCTATGGATTCCAAGAAACAGAGGTTTGAGGCATGAGGGACAGCCTGGCCAAAGGCATGGGAGTGGGAAATAAAAGACTGTGTCCAGGAAAATTTAAGTAAAGTTAGTTGGGTTAGAATTCTAAGAGCATGAAGGAGACTAATGGGAAATTTAGGCACCCAGCAGGGAGAAGCTACCTTGCTGGGTAAGGGAATCATTCTGAAGAGCTAAATCAGAAATGCCAGTCTGTACTCTCGCAGAGCTGGAGCATCACGCCTGAATGAGAATGTGTTGGTGGCCTGGGCTACTTCTCCCCCCCTTCTCCTCCCCCACCCATGCCAGGCTGCCCCCTTTTTTCTGGCTTTCTTTAGTCTTCCCCCCCCACATTCCCTTCCTGGAAGACAGGTGATTAGCGAGGCTAGCTGGCAGTCTCCACTGGGGCCTGACGCCAGAGAGCCAGCAGACAGCCTGCAATTACTGTAATCCAGACTTCATTCTTTCAAATGGAGTTTTATTCAGCTCTTTCTATGGATATTTGCATTGGAGTAATAGGCCCTTAATTGCTGTATCATGGTTTGGAACTCTATTTATTTATTTTTTTGGAACCTCCCCCCCAAAATCCAAGACCTGTAGAAACTGAAGGGTAGTCATATAATGCCCAGTCCCAGACTTCACTGGGCAATTAACAGGTCCATTACAATGGATTTCCTCCTGGAGAAGAAACAGGAGAACCTTTATCTCAGTCATAACCCAAAGCATTTGTTTCTTAGACAGTTTCTTTTACAAGACTGTTTTTTTTTTTTTTTTTTCATTTGACTGCTTCTTCCAGCTCATTTCCCAGGGCTCCCAGAAGGCTCCAGTGGTCAACAGGGCATTCTTTAGTCTACTGACCAGGAAGTCCCAATACCATTAGGCCAAGATTTCCAACTGTTCCCCAACTGCCCTTAAATCTCAGAGGATTTTGGGGGAAGGATACCCAGGATTACAGTCTTGCTAGAAAATACTTATGCCTTAAATTCTCTGAGTCTACATATATGAAAAAATGTCTGATTATTCCACAAAAAATAATCTGCATTGAGGGAGATGGGAGACTTGATGTCGGAAATCCAGAGGAAGGCTGATACTTGGTTTCTGGCTAAAATATCCAGAGAGTAGCTTGGAAGATCAGCCTTGAGAATCACAGACTTCTGGGTGGGGAATTCTGGTCACATTTCCTTATGATTTAGGGATCATAGAATCATGAATTTAGATTTAGAGGCTTAGGGGCTATAGAGTCCAGTCATTAGATTGATCCTGCCCCACTTTTGATCTGGATTTTACTTCTGCCATGTTTATACTGACCAAACAAGACATTAAATAATGTGGAATCATGGGTAAGAGGTGACTTCAAAGCCAGAAAAGTGGTTCAGAACAAGAACCAAAGGGAGAAGGGAAGGGAGACTATGGGCTAGGCTACTCCCTTTTAAGTATCCACTGTAATTCACTTTTCTTGTTTCCCTTGTGTGTTGAGTCAGACACGTGTGGTCTGCTAGAAGAAAGATCAGATTTGCACCTGCCTTGTTCAACCCTTCTTTCCAATTTTCCCATACAGAAAGTTTCCAAAGTGAGTATTTTTAAATGCAGATTAATAATCCCTAGTAATCACATCATCCAATTGTTCTATAACTATGTAAGTTTTGCAAAGTGCTTTTGTTAAAGATGATATCATATATGAACTCCATTTTGTCTTTCTAGACTTACTGAACACTATTCCCCTCCATGAGCTCTATAATCCAGCTAAGCAGCCATACTTGAAATATGCTCAAATTGCCATTCATCTCCCTCCTCCATGCCTTTGTTCAGGTTGTTTTCCCTGCCTGTAATGCACTTTCTCCTCACTTGTGCTTCTTAGAACTTCTTGTTGTTGTTCAATCATTTTAGTTGTGTCCTGTTCTCTTTGATTCCATTTGGGGGGTTCTTGACAAAGATACCGTAGTGGTTTGCTGTTTCCTTCTCAAGTTCATTTTGTAGAGGAGGAACTGAGGTAAACGAGGTAAAAGGGCTTTCCAGACTCACATAGTTTACAAGTGTCCGAGATCACATTTGAACTTGGCTCTACCTAACTTTAGGCCTGATGATCTATCCAGTGCATGGTCTAGCTCAGCTCATGTACCAATTACAGAAAAGCTCTTACAAATCTTTAGAGTTGCTCATTCTTACTCCCTCTCCCACAAGAAGAGGAAAATAATATACAAAAAGGAACTAAAAGCAGGGGTACCCATGGAGGCACGAGGCAACATTCTGAGAGGCAGCAGCAGAAACTGGAGGGGGATGAAGACTAATCAGTCTGGGCTCCTCCCCAAAATGGAGCCTCCCAGAGGAACTTCTCAACACACTCAAAGTCAACTTATTCTGACTCCTTCACTTTACAGATAAGGAAACTGAGGTGCAAGGAGGTTAACCTGTGCAAAATCACATAGGTAAAAGGTGTCAGACTTAGGACTTGAACCCCATTCTTCTTAACTCCCCTAAGCAGTGGTGACACAATGGCAATCCTTGTGCAGTTTGCCTGTGGTCTCCAGGGGATCGTCCTTCCCAATTCTGTCTTGCAGAATTCCTGCCTTCATAACATCTCTCTCAGATCCCAAACCCTCTTTGGCACCTGCTGGAGAGTGTTTTGCGTTTCCTAGTTCATGCGCAGGTCCAGTGGTTTTCAAAGCTTTCCCAAATACCACAGGCTAAGAGGATCTGAGTGTGTGAGGATGTTTCAGATTTGAAGGGTCATTTGTCCAGAACTGAGGGGCCTTTTTGAGCCAGGGAAGAGCCTTTGATCTCCTCCTTTCAGAATCCTGAGTATCTAACAGGAGAGGGCTCTTAGACAGCCAAGTTGTTCAGACGATGTCACTCTCCAGCTTCAGTTTGTACTTTATGCTATAAAGTATAAAGGAAACAACAGCTCAAGATGAAGTGGATCCCAAAGAGCCTTAGCTCACTCTGTGTGTGTGTGTGTGTGTGTGTGTGTGTGTGTGTGTGTGCCTTCAGTTTGAAGAACACTTAAGAGTCTTTTTTGTTAATCTTCCAATCTGAGTTCTATACATTTATTTCTTAACCTCTACACAGCATTATTGAGGGCATCTTATGAAAACAATTAATTTCTATCCATTTGATAAATGGGAACCTTGGTCAGTTATCATCTGGATGGAGCTATGCAGAGGGCTTTGGGGTAGGGTTAAGGGAAAGGGGAATGAGAATAATGATGATAACAGCTGATTCTTCTCAAGCCTTTTGGACAATGTATCTTAATTAAGCCTCAAATCAATTCCATAAGGCAGGCATTACTATCCCTATTTTCCAGATTAAGAAACTGAGGTTTACAGAAAGGAAGTGACTTATTCATGGTTACCTGCATGATGCTAAGGAAAAAAGAGGCCTGGAACTAAGGATCTAGTTAGAAAGAAAAGTAAAAGCAGGGTAGGGGTGTTGTAGCCAGGGAAGGTTGAATGCATGTAGTTCAAGTGTGACTCTACTTCTGAACACCAGTTTCTTCCATGGCTCCCTGTATGACTTTGGATAAGTGCTGCCCTTCTTTAAGTTTCAGTTTTCTTATCGATAAAAATAGGGGATTGAATTCTAAGGTCCCTTCCATCTCTAGTCTATAATGCTCCATGTTAGAGTAGATAGAACATTCATCTCAGTCTGTTTTCAAGTCTAGCACTCTCCAATAAGCTTTCTTACCTTCTGGGGATGCCCAGTATTCTGTAATATGTCCTGGGATTGGGACAGCAAAGGCAAAGTCTGCCTTTCGAGGGTCCTGTCTTCTCAGTCAAACATTTATTAAACTCCCACTGTGTTCCAAGTACTGTGTGGAGCCCTGAAAATATAGCAAAAGGCAAAAAAAAAAAAAGACCTGTTGAATCACACTTATGCCCTCTCAGGTTACCCAACTTACCAATTTATTTGTCTCTGATTACACATTCCACAAACTTCCTTGATTTTATTTTTCTTTTTTTCTGAATATTCATAACCATGAATTGTTCAAATTCTCAAGTCAGTCTCCTGTGCAAACTCCATTTCAAGCAGGAAATATTGTTTTATTGTCTTGGTAAAGAATATAGGAGATAGAGGAGAACAGATGGATTGGAATTCCCCATGAGATACTCCCTGCCCCCTACATGCCATTTAAAAAAAAAAGAGCACTAAAATGAGAACGTAGAATAGAAGATGACTACTGTATCTGTAAGTTAAAAAAGCTGATGGCAACTTTGGATCCCTGGCATAAGGCACGAAATATAATTAGTCTCCATTTCCTCAGTAAATAATTAGCCAAAGAGAATTTACAGGCACTGAATTAGGTAAAAAGACCAAAAGAAAAGGAAAGAGTGCCTACCCTCATAAAGCTATCAGGATCAGGATGAAATAACAATACATTTATAAATACATACAAGATGGAAAGAGACACACACACACAAAGAGAGAGACACATATACATGCATACAGAGAGACAGACAGATAGAGACAGAGACACACAGAGAGAAAGAGACAAAGACACAGAAACAGAGACATACAGAGTCAGAGAGACAGAGACAGAGACACAGAGAGTCAGAGACAGAGAGATAGAGAAAAAAGACATAGACAGAGAAACAGAAATAACCTTTAAGCTAAGGACCCAAAGAAGAATAAAAACAATCCCTTTGCTCAAGGATCTTATCATAACACCTGGCATATACAAGGCACTTAAATGTTGATGGACAAGGAGGGGAAAGGGAGTGAAAACATACCAGGCATGAGGGATGGATAAAGAAAATACCGGAGCCAAGAGATGGAGGGTCACATGAGAGAAATAGAAGAAGGCCAGGGTCAATCTATCAAAGAGGATAGGAAAAGGAACAAAATATTAAAAAAATAAACAAACAAAAAATAAAAACAAAAACAAACAAAAAACACTGGAAAGGCTGGAAGGGTCCAGGTTGTGAAAGGTTTTTACAGTATTTTATATTTGATCTTGGAGATAATAGGGAGCCACTGGATTCTAATGGATAGGTTAAAAAAGCTAGTAGGGGATCTGGACCAGAGAGGCAGTATTACTCCTTGGGAAAAACCAGACAATTTTCAGCTGTGCCCATATATCTACAGTCAACATCAATAATTATAACCAGGATTGGGGAAAAACATGGTATTGTAGTTAAAAATATTGGACTTATAATTGTAAAACCCTGGATTTGAATCTTGCCTCAGACAACTACTTGGTGTATAATCCTGGGTAAGATAGGGAACTCCTTAGTGTCCTGACAATTAAGGCTCTATATTGTTAGAGTAGTTTCCTTCCTGAGAGCTCCCCATGTGAATGAAATAATAGGTAAGACACAAGATGTGGTTAGATTTTTGAAAATCGGCTGTGAAAATCTATTCACTTTTTTTTATATATATATTAATCAAGAGTACTCTGGGGGCAGCTAGGTGGCACAGTGGATAGAGCATCAGCCTTGAATTCAGGAGGACATGAGTTCAAATTTGACCTCAGACACTTAACACTTCCTAGCTGTGTGACCCTGGGCAAGTCACTTAACCCCAGCCTCAGAAAAAGAGAGAGAGAGAGAGAAAAAAAGAGTACTCCAAATATTTATGTAGATCATACCCCACAAGATTTTTATAATGTGAGCATATGGCTTGGCAGTTGTTGATTTTCTCTTGATTTGAGAGATGAGTTAACATCATCTGTGTTCTTTTCCATTCTTTTGATATTTCTCAATTCTTCAGGTGGCTTATAGAACAAGCCTGCAATGCTTTCCATATAAGGCACTGTCCAGCACACATGAGATGTGCTTGCTTGGGCTGGCCCAGCTGCTCTTTCAAGTCATCTACCACTCAAATGCCACTTAAGCTGGTTTGGGGAGCAGATGAAGGACTCTAGATTCCTAAAATGAGAGTTCTTATGTCACTGATAGGAAAAAAAAAAGTAATCGTTATTTAGCTGGGTAATTATAATGACTCTGAGATGAGAAAATGCTGGTCCTTCCCATCTAAGGCAGAGATATTATTGTTGTTATTGTTTGCCCTTCATTCTTCAAGAGGACCCATGATTTCAGGGGATGATGTCTTGACTTGAATGTGAATTGGATTTAAGTGAGATAGAGTTTAGCAAAGTCTGCAGCTTTAAGTTCAAGTCATTCTAACTTTCACTGAATGGCCAATAATAACCCCTAGCCCAAGCTTCTGTGGCTCGTTATAAGGTGGAGTCAAAGGCTAGGAAACATTGCCCAAATTGTCAGAATCCATGGATAAGTTGGTTAGTTTGTCTAGAATGGCTTTCTTACTTTCTTTCCTTTCTTTCTTTCTTTCTTTCTTTCTTTCTTTCTTTCTTTCTTTCTTTCTTTCTTTCTTTCTTTCTTTCTTTCTTTCTTTCTTTCTTTCTTTCTTTCTTTCTTTCTTTCTTTCTTTCTTTCTTTCTTTCTTTCTTTCTTTCTCTCTCTCTCTCTTTCTTTCTTTCTTTCTTTCTTTCTTTTCTTTCTCTCTCTCTTTCTTTCTCTCTTTCTCTCTTTCTTTCTTTCTTTCTTTTCTTTCTCTCTCTCTTTCTTTCTCTGTCTCTCCCTCCCTCCCTCCCTCCCTTCCTCCCTCCCTCCCTCCCTTCCTCCCTTCCTTCCTTCCTTCCTTCCTTCCTTCCTTCCTTCCTTCCTTCCTTCCTTCCTTCCTTCCTTCCTTCCTTCCTTCCTTCCTTCCTTCCTTCCACTTTCTTTTCTTTCTTTCCTACTTAAAAAAAAATCATTATTCAACATTTGGCCAATTTGTTCCATTTTCTTCTGTTGTTCAACTCCTACCAGTTGCATGTATGGATACTTCAGGAATGTTGTGCTTCACTTGGAACTCTGGCCAAGATTTCTTTAAACTTGTTTTCACTTCTACTGCTTTTTTGTTTTTTGCTATTATTCAAGGTGACAGTCTTCTGTGATCTTCTTCTGTGTTTTACAAATAAATTTGTAAATAAAACTGATGTTTTCCTTGGCCATTGTTCCTGTTTGGCAAATTAT
Organism: Sminthopsis crassicaudata; assembly: GCF_048593235.1. Taxonomy (NCBI): domain Eukaryota; kingdom Metazoa; phylum Chordata; class Mammalia; order Dasyuromorphia; family Dasyuridae; genus Sminthopsis; species Sminthopsis crassicaudata. The sequence goes on from NC_133617.1 coordinate 722,283,439, forward strand.
TTTGCTTTCCTTTCTCTTCTTGTGGCAACGAGTTTACATTAATTTAAGATGTGTCAAGAAATGGTGGTAATTAATGCTAATTATGTCTAATAATAAATATTATTTATCTTGCCTTTCTCCATTTCCTATTTTTGGGCATCAATAGCTTGTTAGAATAAGTCAAGCAAAGGTGTTGTAATGGTTTACATTATCTTCTACTACTTAGCATTTCCTCTGCCCCCCAATTCGATGATGATTTTTACTAGTTTTAATATATTAGAGCTAAGAGAGCACACAGGTTCAGCTATAAGTCATTTCCTGTGCACTAAGAGGTAGTTAATTTCATTTCTTGCATTTTGTTGTTTGGTGGTCATTATATTCAGAGCCCTTCCACTCTCTATGGAAGAAAGCATTTTTCATACAAAGGGAAAAGCACTGAAGTCTTAATGGACTCAATTAAACAAGCATTTAGTAAGGCTTACTAAGTGAAGGCACAATGCTACATATATACTAGATCACATAGAATTGGAAGGAACTCCATTAGCCATGTAGTCTAATCTATACAGAAAAGGAATCCTCACTTTATGTAACAAATCTAACAAGTAGTTGTCCAGTCTCTTCTTAAAGACCTCCAAAGAGGAGGTTAACCTAACCTACAAGTTAACCTATTCCACTTTTGGAAATACTTCTTATTAGGAAGCATTCCCAACATCAAACCCAATTGCCTCTTTACAACTTCCACTACCAACCTTAATCCTGAATTTGTACTCCTAGTTCTGACCTCTGAGACCAAACAGAATAAATTTAATCCTTTTCCCATATTATCAAATCTTTAAAAATTAGCAGACATCTATGTCCTCCCTGAAGACCTCCCTGAGTTTTTTCTACATTAAACATGTTACTTTCGCAAGTGAACTGTTTTGATTTCCCAACCTTGGTCTACACCTTCAAATATATTTTTCCACCATGTATTTTTGGGATAAATGAAGAGTCAGATAAAGGAATTGATAATATCAATTTCATCCTTCACCCAAAAGTAGAAAGAAGCATCATTTCATGAGACCATTAAGTTATTGACTGTCCAGGGAGGGACAATCTTTCATTTAGCTGTGGTTTCTTTATCTTCTACTTCCATTTATCCTAAGAATATAAATACTGGAGCAGTTTGGTTTTAAAATTGTAAGTCAATTAGTGTTGATCACTGAACAAAGATCTCATGTTTAAAGTATCTATATTGATATTAATTTTGATAGATAGTCTAAACTAGGAGTTTCAGTCTTTTTTGTGTGTGAGATGTACCACGTTTGGCAGATTATGGGTAGATCTCTTCTTAGAATAACATTTTTAATGCATAAAATATATATGATTATAAAGGAAAATAATTATTTTGAAACAAAGTTGTGATTTCACTCCATCTCAGTACATAGACATGCCCATTCCCCAAAATCTGTGCATGGATTGATCCCACGTTAAAGATCCCTGGTATAAAAACTGTGATTCTTATTATCTTTTGCCCAGTTTTCTGAAACTCTAAGTCTATTTTTTATTCATTTAAAAATTATAAGTTTCCATAGTTGGATTTATCCAACAATTACTTGACAAGCATTTATTGAGCACCTACTGTATACCAGCCACTGTGCTATTCGATAGGAATTAAAAAAAAAAAACTAAACTAAACTAAACTAAAAAATCCTGACTTCAAGCCACTTACACTCCATCAAGGAAACAGTATATTATATAAAAATAAATATACAAGTTATGTTTATTTGAAGTGAGAGTTATCACTCTCAGCAAGGGGAAATCAGGAAAGGCTTCATGTGGAGAATGACATTTGAGCTGAGCTTGAGCTCAGCTCAGCTTGAGCATTTAGGGATGCTAAGAAATGGAAGTGGAGACCTTGCAGAGATGGACAGAGGCATTAATTTAAGTGACCAAGCCCTGACAAACTATTTTTAAAATTAACTTTTTCATTTTGAATTTCCATCTTTCCCCTCCTCCAGCCCCTTTCCTACCCAATGAGAAAGCAAGCAAGATGATATCCATTATACCCACGAAGCCTGACAAACTACTTGATAAAATACTGGCAGAAATGGAAAATGGGATTGCTAAACTACTTTCTGTGATTTCAGAAAAATCATGGAGAATGAGAGAAGTACCTTGTAAGATTTGTGTTGGGCAAATGTCCTGATTGAAAAAAAAAAAAAAAAAAGGCCAAGTGTGTCCTGTCTCTAAATTCTGGGCCAATTGGCTCCATATTTATTTCTGGAAAATTCTAGAAAGTATGACTAAAGGAATGGCTCCTGTAAACACTGCAAAAGGGGAAGCTATGATCACTTAGCCCCAGCATGGCTTCATCAGGAACAGGTCATGTCAGACTATTCTCATTTCCTTTCTTGACAGGGTTATTAGACTGATAGATTAAAGCAGTGCTGTTGATGTTGCATACCTGGATTTCAGCCAAGACTTTCAAATTATCCTCAGGAACAAGATGGAGAGATGTTGCCTAGATTATAGTACAGTTATGCAGATTTGGAATTGGTTGAATGACCAGGCTCCCAAAATAGTCATTAAAGGATCTATGTCAATTTAGAGGGAGGTGTCTAAAGGAGTGTTGCTGAGCTCCATCATGGCCTCGTTGTGCTGTTCAAAATTGTTAATGACCGGGATAGAAATGAAGCAGGGGATGATGGGGAGTGAGGACCTGGGTAGTGAATCCACTGAGCCATTTTTCATGGAACTTTAGTCTTTTGCTGAAGGGCCTGAAACTTGCCAAGGTGACACTAGTGGCATGTGACTGATCCCCAGTGACTAGATAGTCTCAAATGGGCAAAGTGACCATTAGGAGACTGGTGGAGAAATCTCCAATCTCCCTGTTCTAAAACAAGGGCTATAGATAGGACTATCCTCGTTTGGAATGCTGGAATTCCATGTTTCCTGAGACTTTCAGAAAGTAGGGAAATAGATTTCTTCTTTCCCTTTCTCACCCACTTTCCAAAATAGCAATTGTGACTTGAAGCATGGATATATTAGGTGACATGCTTGCTTAGCTGGATTCTTGAATTTCTCATTGCTTTTTTTTTTTTTTTAAATTTCTGTCCCTTAGCAGAAGTCACTGACTTATCAGTCTGAGAAATGGGTTATTGCAGCATTGTTGAACTGAAGTTGGGATTCAAACCTCAGCTGATTAGGAGGAGAAATATTTTCTAATAGTATGCTACTTTTTCTTTTCTTTTTTATTTGCTAAGGCGAGGGTTAAGTGACTTGCCCAGGGTCACACAGCTAGGAAGTGTTAAGTGTCTGAAGCGAAATTTGAACTCAGGTCCTCCTGACTTCAGGGCCGGTATTCTATCCATTGTGCCATCTAGCTGCCCCATAATAGTATATTTCTTGAAGAAGAAGATGACCAGATCCAGAATCATATAGTAGTTAATAAACAAATAAACAACAAAAACCCATTCCCAAACCCTTGTTGGTCAAAAGATCAGGTCTCTTGTGAATTGCTTGGATAGTGCAGATCTGGGTGAATGAGGAATATCTCTTCAGTTATTCTACCAATCTTTATACTGGGTGAGTCAGGGGGGAGGAGAAAGGAGGAGTTGTAATAGGTATGTTGGACTGATGGAGTGTTTTACATTTTTGTATTTATTAATGTATGCCTGTGAATGTTTTTATTTGATGCTGAAGGAAGTAAATAGATGTTTTATGCAAGGCAGTAGAATGGATGGGCTCTTGTCTTAGAATCAGGAAGCTCTGAGTTCAAATCTAACCTCAGACACTTATTAGCTATGTCCTCCCTGGGAAGTCACCTAACCTCTCTATGCTTCAGTTTTCTCATGTGTAAAATGGGGTGATAGGTTCAATGTTTTCTAAAATCCTTCCCATCTCTAAATCTGTGATCCTATTATGATACTATTGTGATATGCTTATTTAATTTGTAAATGATAAGAAGGCAGATCTTTATGAAATAGAATGATTAATCCATAATCCAATAATCATAAATCTAATAAGACGAGTTTAATGAGGCTAAATATCCCAAGCTGTGAAGTTAGTTTAAAAATTATCCAAAGAACTCAGAGTTGGGAGATGTTTGATTAGACACCAGTACATGTGAAAAACACTTGGAAGCTGTGGCACTTGACTCGCTCAAAATACAGTCTTTCCAGATTCTTGTTGCCTAAATTGAGGTCTTAGAGTCTAGAAGAGAAGAGGTGGTATTTTTACTGTACTTTTCCCCAGTAAGAAAACATTTGGAGGTTGGAGAAAAGGCCTAGATGCCACATTTTAGCAAGTAGTTTATTGGAAGGTATTAGAATAAGGGTTTCTAGCATAACTCGATTCAAAATATCTTTGCATATGTCTCTTCTTATTGATGGAAACTGATTATTCAATGCTCGATACCTGTGTGAGCAGCAGAGTTGTTGAGAACTTTCTTTTTTTTTATTTGAAGAAAAAAAAAGTAAAAAAAGAAAATAGAAAAGCAATACAAAACAAAATAAAGCAAAACAAAAGAGAGCATTGTCATATGCCTAACAGAATATCAGGGAGGATTCAAAATATATAATTACAAATGACCAGATCAAGAAAGTGTATGTGTACACACACACACACACACACACACACACACACACACACACACATATATATATATATATTAGTAGAAGAAATCATATTCATGAATGATCATTTTTCTTTGCTTCCTTGCAAATTGTTCTTTAGTTCTCTTATTTACTTTATTCTCCCCCCACCCCCAAGCAAGCTACATTTAAGAAAAGATATATTTATGTATACATATATAGACATATGGATACATACACAAACTCACACCCACACCCACTCCACATACACACACATGTCTTTCCTATCCTTGTTACCTCTTTAAATTCTGCTCCATAACTTGTCTTGCTATTACTTAAACATTCCCAAAGATCCCTCTCTTTTCTTCCCCCACTTTGCTTCCCTATCTGCCCATTCCTCCCCACTTTTCTCTTCATAGATTTTGGAGGGTGCTCTACTCTTCATGGCATAAATACAGTGTTACCTATTGAACTCATTCCGGATGTGAGTAGGTTTTCAGGTCTGGCATGTTCAAGCTGCGTAAGAGAAGGCTTAGATTAAACACACAAGTTTCTTCCAAATCTGTGAGTGCTTGTCATGTCAAACTACAGCAGTCTGTGGTAGACTTAAGCTCAATAGAAGGTCCTTACAACAGAATTACTCCGAAGCAGAGATGCTGACGGAGACAGGGGTCTCCTTTCACTGAAATTTTGGGAGTGGAGATTGGATAACCACTTGTGATTTCTTAGATCTTCTCCAGCTAAGAGAGTTTATGATTTTTAGTCACATGATACATAGATCTGGGATACATCAGCATCCCTTAGAATTAACTTGGGCAAAAATACTCCAAAAGTATATCTATCTATTATATGTAGATGACTAATGAATGGAAATGATTATTTAGGATTGATGGACCCAACTGAGGGAGATATGTAATACATTAGAAGGACATATGTTATACATTTCATTATAGGACTTTTAGAACCATGCCTTTATTGCTGTGTTATCCTGAATTTTTTTTTCTCCGTGGCTGAGACCTCCTTGTCTGGGAATAGCCTGCCACCTTAGCTGCCTGGCCCTATTTGAATATCCTTCTGCAGAGTCCTCCTGACATCTTCTGTTGGTGATCTCTTTCTAAAAATCTTTATTTTGGAAGAGAGGCTCAAGCCAGTCTGCCTTCATTTCTCTCCTAGACTGTCCCTAACTTTCTGGATTTCAAAACTGTGCCCTAGCATGGCTACCTTCATTCAGTTCCCATTTACATGTTGTCTCCTGTGTTAGAATGTAATTTCACTGGGCCAGGAATGGTTTTTATTTTTGCTTGTATTTGTATCCCAGATCTTAGCACAGTTTCTGTTACATAATAACACCTAATAAATCTTTTCTTTCTCCCCTTCCCATTTCTTCCTTTCCTTCCTTTTTTTCCTTCCTCCCTTCCTTCTTTCCTTCCTCCCTCATCCCTTCCTTCCCTCTCTTCCCACTCCCTCCATCCTTTCCTTCCTCCTGCCCTGTCTTCCCCCTCCTCCCTCCCTCTCTTCCTCTTTCCTTTCCTCCCTCCTTCTCTTCCCTCCTTCCTTTCCTCCTTCCCTTCCTCTCTCCTTCTTTTCCTTCCTCCCTGCCTTCCTCCCTCCCTTCCTCCCTCCCTCCCTTCCTTCCTTCTTTCCTTCCTTCCTTCCTTCCTTCCTTCCTTCCTTCCTTCCTTCCTTCCTTCCTTCCTTCCTTCCTTCCTTCCTTCCCTTCCTTTCTTTCCTTTCCTTCATTCCTTTCTTCCTTCTTTCTTTCCCTTCTGTTCTTCTTCCTTTCTTCCTTCCTTCCTTCCCTTCCTTTCTTTCCTTTCTTTCATTCCTTTCTTCCTTCGTTCTTTCTCTTCTGTTCTTCTTCCTTCCTTCCTTCCTTCCTTCCTTCCTTCCTTCCTTCCCTTCCTTCCCTTCCTTTCTTTCCTTTCCTTCATTCCTTTCTTCCTTCTTTCTTTCCCTTCTGTTCTTCTTCCTTTCTTCCTTCCTTCCTTCCCTTCCTTTCTTTCCTTTCTTTCATTCCTTTCTTCCTTCTTTCTTTCTCTTCTGTTCTTCCTTCCTTCCTTCCTTCCTTCCTTCCTTCCTTCCTTCCTTCCTTCCTTCCTTCCTTCCTTCCTTCCTTCCTTCCTTCCTTCCCTTCCTTCCCTTCCTTTCTTTCCTTTCCTTCATTCCTTTCTTCCTTCTTTCTTTCCCTTCTGTTCTTCTTCCTTCCTTCCTTCCTTCCTTCCTTCCTTCCTTCCTTCCTTCCTTCCTTCCTTCCTTCCTTCCTTCCTTCCTTCCTTCCTTCCTTCCTTCCCCCTCTCTCCCTTTCTTCCTTCCTTTCTTCCCTCTACAACACAATATTCTCTTTCTGCCTATATCCCAAATTCTCACTGGAATGCCAAATACTTCCAAGATATTTTGTTTCATAGTTCAAGTCAGGACAAGAATAAAAAACAGGATGTACAAGTACAAAGGACTGTGCGTTCCAGTGCCCTCAGGAGTACTACTTGATGTAACTTTTCATCTTTCTTTGAATTAATTACAACTGGCAAATCATACTTTTATCTTGACTTTTAGTGTAGATGGATAAACTCAAACCTCCTCAAGTGCCTGTCCTGGCTTTAGTGAGATTCTCCAAGGCTGTGAACAGCTAAAGGAGTCATTATGAAGATTTGAGCTTGTGGGCAGTAGTGAAAGGAGCAATGATCCTGATAGAAATGTGATGCCTACGTCAGTTGTGATGATGGTACACACCTGTAAGCCCTACCACTGGAGAGGCTAAAGCTGGTGGATCACTTGAACTCTGGAGTTCTTAGTTGTAGTAGTAGTAATAATAATAATAATAATTTGTAAACAACTAGGATTTACATAGAATTTATGATATTCCAGAAACTATGCTAAGTATCTTATAAATATTATCTCATTTGATACTGACAACAGCTCTGGGAAAGTAGGTGATATTATTATCTCCATTTTATTGTTAATTAAACTGAAATTGTCTAAGAGGTTAAATAACTTACTTGAAGTCATACAACTAGAATGTGTCTGAGGCCAGGTCCTTCTCTTATATACTTATCTAATCATCCTTCTTTCTTCCTCATTTACCTTTCTTTTCTCCTTTTTCCTCCTTATTTTTTCTTTTTTACTCTTTTTTCTTTTCTTTATGAGAATATACCTATCTCACCCAAATTGGAAGAGAAGCAGTTTCTTGTGGGCTTAAGCAGAGATATTTTGACCCACTCCATTTCCATTGTGGGAGGTGGCTTCTCCTTAGGCAGCCCAGTCCCCAGTCCCAAAGTTCATCATATTGGCATTGGACTTAGTGTAGACACCCCATCAGCTATAGATCTACCATGTTTCACTGATGAAAGAACTCCCAGGAAAAGTTCTTTCTAATAATTCAGATTGACAATTGTTTGAACAGCTAATTATAGGGTTAGCCTATAGCCTATAATCTTAATTGTCTAGATCACTGAGAGTAGGTGATTTGCCCAGGATTATACAAGCAGCATATACCAGTCTTTAGATCTGAATGCAGGGATCTTTTAAAGGCACTATATCAATTGAAGCAGCTTGGTCCTTGGGCATCCTTAAATTCTGCTCTTTTTGGGGTTAATGAAATAGAAAACCTGGTCTGTGACTTCATTGGTATATGGAATTCTCAGGTGAAGAAATTCCCTCTACCAATGGAGATCAGCAGGCAATGATCTAAACCTTCCTGTTTAGATCCTGTTTAGATTTAGTTTTGCTTTGAGCAGTGAGAGGTTAGATAATTCCCTCAGTGTCACAGGGCCAGCATGTTTTAAAAATGGCATTTGAACTCAAACCCATCTGACTCCAAGGTCAGCTTTCTATCCACTAAACTTTGCTGCCATTTTTGTACTTCAAAGTAAAATTAAAAAGCAAACAAACAAACAAAAAACAACAACAAAACAAAACAAAACAAAACAAAACAAAAGCCACATAGTTAAGAGCCTTATGTGGATATCCTTTACTTCTCCATTCTCTGTGCCTGGACACGAAGGACCTCTCCTTTTCTGTCCAACATTCCATCTTCTCCGGTGTCCTTAGCCTTTGCTCAGGTTATGTCCCATTCCTGAAAGGTTAACTTTTCTCACCTCTGCTTCTGACACCTCCAGCTCGAGCATCATCTCCTACAAGAGGTGAAAACCTTCCCAGCCCTGGTTTTCATTTTGTATTTTATTCACTGACCTGTGCATCAGTATGTACCCTTCCCCCCCCCTCCCCCCGCCCCCGTCTTATTTTTGTCTTGTACATTCAGAGCCTGGCACGGCGGCTCAGCTTAGAGAACTGGACTTTGACTTCATTGTACTGGTAGCTCGTTCTACTGATGCAGGCCCGCCTTAGTCCTAGCGGAACCCGGTCTCTGCCTCCTGCTCTGCCTCTCGGCTTGCCCAGAGTAGCTGCTCACTAAGTGCCTGCTGAATGAACTCGACATTGGATCGAGCCAAGCGTGCCGTGATTAACGGACTGCCCCGTTCACCTGAGGCCGGACGCTGGGGCGGGGAAGCCCCGTCTCGAAAGAGGAGGGCTTGGTGAGGGCTGGTCCTGAAAGCTCCGGCCCTTTCTTGCCGGGAGTGTCCCCTTAACTTTTTTTCCCTTCTCTCCCCTAGGACAAAGGGCCCCGGGAGCGTTCCCGTTCCAATCCGTGAGGTCCCCGGGACCCCTTGGCTGGAGGCCCGCCCCCGCTAGCGAAGCCTCCTCTGCCGCAGGAGCCGCCCCACCGGCCGTAATAGTAGGTCCCTGCCGGCCGATCGGCCTTCCTCGGCCGGCTGCGGGCAATGGGGTGGCCCCACGCTGCTCCGGGCCTGGGGTGATTGGCGCGCCCCGAGCCCAGACGCGAGCGGAGGTCTGCGGGGAGCGGAGGAGGGGCGCGGCTGGCTTTATTTTGGTGGCCTCGGGTTCTGGGCTTTGGCACGGGGAAAGAATGTTCCAGGGGCAGCTGGGGAAGGCATCCGAGGAGGAGGAGGAGGCCAGAGGCAGCGCCTAATCAGAGGGAGCCGGGTTTGAGGTTTCTCCTGGGTGTCTTAGAGCAGGCTTTCTGGGAAGCGCTTTCTGCGCCAGCGGCCGCCGCTCCCACCAGGAGGACGGGAGCTCTCTCCGCTGTCCCTCCGGCCCCGTCCCTCCTCCCCCTTCTCCCCTTTTCTCTCGGCGTCTCTGCCTCTGCTTCTGACTTCCTGCGTCTGTCTGTCTGTCCGTCTGTCTCCCTTTCTCTCCTCCCTCCCCTTTACGGCTCTCTCTTTGTGTCTCTGTGCCTCCCTGTCTCTATCAATTTGTCTCCCTTCCCCCCTTTTCTCTTTCTCTCTGTGTCCTTCTCTTCCCTTCTGTTCTGCTCTCCTCTTCTCTCTCTGTGTGTCTGCCTCTATCTGGCTCTCTCTCTTCCTTTCTTTACTCCCCTCCTCTTTTTCTCTTTTCCTCTCCCTCTCTTTTCTTTCTCTTTCACTCTCCTCTCTCTCCTCTCCTCCCTCTTTCTCCTTTCTCTCTCCCTTCTCTTGTCTCTGTCCCTTTCTATCTTTGCCTCTGTCTTCATCTTTCTTTTCTCTCTCATCTCTCTGCCTTTCTCTCTCCCCTTTCCTGCCCTTTTCTCTCCTCTTTCCCCCTCTCTCTTTTTGTCTCTTTCTATTCTATTCTTCTTTTCTCCCCTTTCTTTCTCTTCTCTCTTCATCTTTCCTCCTCTCCATCTGTGTCTCTCCTCAATCTCAGCCTCTTTGTCTTTCTTCTGTCTCTCCCTCTGTTTTCCTAATGTCTCTGTCTCATTCCCCCTCTCCATCTCTCTCCTTCCTTCTTCTCCCTCTCTTACTGTTCTCTCTCCCCTCTCTTCAAGTCTTCCCCCTCTCCATCTCTATCGATCTCTCCTCTCTTTGCCTCTTTCCTCTATCTTTCTCCCTCTGTTTTCCCTGTTTCTTTGTCTCATTCCATCTCTCCATGTCCTCCTCTCCCCTCCCGTTCTCTTCTTCTCTGCTCCCTGGTCTGTAGAGGAACCCCATCCAGGAACTGGGTAGGCCAAGCCTGAAGGAAGGGAAATCGTGGTGTTGGGGAGATGGGGAAGAAAGGAGGGGCAGGAATTCAAAATCAAACCCTGGGCTGTGAAGGAGGCTGGGAGCTGCAATTCCACACTGGCTTCCTTTTTTTTTTTTTTCCAGCATGGCTGCTGAAGGCTCAAATATCAGTGCAGATAAACTCAACACCAAAAATCATAATCTAGCAAGTAACGGCCATTCTTGTCAATTCTTTTAAAGGTTAATCTGCTTTTCTCCTTATTAGAGAAAGGCCTCAGAAATTCAGCTGGGCCTCTCCAGTGTTTGGGTAGATTTGGGCTAATAGGCTACTTTATTTCCATGGTAACAGCTTCCAGTGTTACAAGAGGAGGATAATTTTGCAGACAAAAGATTTGTGGGTCTTATTGTACCATAGGGATCTGACTGAGGAGGCAGAGAAGTTGGGCCCTAGGGTCTCCCAAGCATTTGGGACCTGCCCATTATGTGGCATCTGTCTGGCCCTGTTTCTCCCTCCACCACCAATTCTCTCCTTTCCCCAAGGAAGCTCTGGAGCCCCAGATTTCCAACAAGAAGAAGCCTCCTGGTCAAATTGAGGGAACAGGATAAGATGGTGATTCTTGAAAGGTGATGCTCTGGGCATAGGATACTTTATTCTCTCATCAAATCAAAGGATTCCCCCACCATCACAGTATTGAGCTCCCCACTTAAACTTCTACTTCTTCATATCTTCTTTATCTTCTTTTTTCTCTTCCTCTTCCTCCTCTTCCTTCTTTTTCTCCTCCTCTTCTTTCCCCTCCTCCTCTTCCCCTCCTCCACTTCCTGCTCCTTCATTACCGCCTTCTCCTCCTCCTCCTCCTTTTGCCTAGTCTGGAAGTCCAGTGACCACTTCTGGTGGCTTTATTGAAATGCTGATTGGTGATTGACAGGAGGACATTTACCTGTTTTGGATCTGGGCTAGTTTTCTTCTCTTTTGTGAATCTAGTTGTGATCCTACTCTCCCTCCTAATTCTTGGGAGGCTCCTTATATTGAAGGCAAATATAGTATAGATACCCCATTGGTTCACCACACTGTAGCTCAGAATCCCAAGCTTAAATGATGAGCCAAATTTATCCTTTCCAGAAGCAAGGCCTACAGATGTGCACCACAATACCTGGCTACTGTTGAACTCTGATCAAAGGCTCATATGCTGGGTGTGAGTTAGATGGCACTGATATTAAGCCTACTACTCCACTAGTGGACTTTATTCCAGGGCTCCAGGGCAGACTGTGTGCTTTCCATATGGTGGAAAAAATCTACTTGGTCCCCCTAAGGCTCCTGAAGTTGATTACAGCTTTCTGGCTATTTTGAACTTCAAGTTCCTTCATTTCCCAAGCTGACTTAGAAGGAAAAATCTTGAAGTTGTTTGAGTTGGGCTTATGAGTCAGGACCTAAGAGAAATTCACTATGTTTATGGCTGATCAATGCATTTTTTCCCTGAATAGTTGTATTTTCAGGGTTATTTAATTCTTGCCAGCATTACCATCCTTGGAAATCGTCCACAATTTCTCCATCTTCCTTACATCCTCATCTATTTGCTTTCTACAATCTATCATTCTTCTTTTTATTATCTTTCCTCTTCTCTCCTCTGAGTTACTACCCTAGCTCAAGTCCTCATTGCTTCTCGCCTGGACCAATGCTCTAAGCATCCCCAATAGTTTTTCCAACCATCTCCCCACCTCTCCAATCCATTCTTTTTTTGAGGGTCATAAAGTGACATTTTTTATTTACATTCAAGGACAGTTTATGAAGACAAGTGGGAGCATCAGAACAAGAGTCAAAGATAGAATCCTGGGGAGAAGGGCAGAGACAGGGAAACCAGAACCTTTCATCTGTGTCTGTTCTAGATGGGACTGATCTTGATTTCTGAGTCCTGGTCCAGAGCATACCACAAAGCAAATGATCACATCCCAGGGGGTACAATTTTAGGAAAACATAAAGGGGTGGTCAAAGTTACAATCCAACCAAAGGTGGGCACTGGGATACTCCTTAGATCAGCAGCTTCTCTTCCTATTAAGGAACCGAAGCACAGAAGTTTGCTAAGTTCCACCCCAAACATTTAGGCTCTTATAAAACATTCTCATTTTTTTTCACAAAATAATTTTTTGTGCTAAAGAATTTTTTCATTGTCTTTCTAACTCCTTGTACTTTGCTTCTTTGACTATGCACCTAACTTGTAGATTGTCTGGTCAAGAGCTGCTGCTTGCTTCTCTATTAAAATGATCTGATCCAGTTAAAGTGTAGCATATTTCTGGTTTAAGTCCTATAGATTTCTACTTATGTTTACTGCAATATCTTTCATTTGTAGATTCTTCAAACTAGCCAATTTGTTCATATTTTCCAGAAGTTTATATTCTTCATGGTGATTGTTTTGGGAAAACATGTCCTGGCACAGTCCTGTGATGTCTGCCTCAGTGGGTCCTGTGGCCTTGGCTCTCTCCATCACTGCATTATTGAGGCTGCAGAAGGGAGGAAGGAGAAAGGATAGAGGGAAGAAGAAGGATGGGAGAGGAGAAGACAGAAAGAAGGGAGGGAAGGGAAGGGAAAAAAAGGGAAAAAGAAGGGAGGAAACAGGAGGAGGAAAGAAAAAGGGAGAAAAAGGGAAGGGTGAAAAGTCTCTTCAATTCACTATTGACGTGGATGCCAAAATAATCTTTCCAGAGCCTGGATAAAACTATGTCATTCCACTGCTCAAGAGACTTCAGTGATTCCAGTCCTCTTGGTAAGATTAAACACCTCTCAGCTTAACACTTGAAGCACTGTCCCATCTGGTTCAGTTCCACATTTCCAGCCTAATTTTGTAGTGCTTTTCTTGATGTATTTTCAACCACCATCCTATCTGCATTTCCCTGAACTCAGCATTATATATTTTATCTCTGTTCATGAGGCATCCATCTCTCTCCTCTGGCTTTGTTCTGGCTCTCTTATAATTAGAAAGGCCTCTCTCCTCACCCTCTGTACCACTGAATTTTTTGCTCTCTCAAGGCTCAGCCCTTGTACTAATTGTCTGGGAAGCCTTTTCCTGATTCCAGGTGGCTTTTTTCTCCACCCTCAAATGATCTTGGACATACTTGTCTGTTTAAATGGGGTAGCATGTAAACTGCTTTAGGACAGACACTGAATTTCATCTTTGTCTTTCAATCTTCGGCCTCTAAAGAATGCATACAGTAGGCTTCTACTAACTGCTTGTTGAATTGAATTGTATTTAATACATATAGAAGATAGCATGGTAGGGGGCAGCTAGGTGGCGCAGTGGATAGAGCACCAGCCTTGAGGAGAACCTGAGTTCAAATCTGGTCTCAGACACTTAACTTCTCCTAGCTGTGTGACCCTGGGCAAGTTATTGAACCCCAATTGCCTCAGGGAAAAATATCATGGTGCAATATTGAGACCTAAGTGGAAAGCTTAATGTTGAAGATCAATAGATGTTGATTCTAGTCTGTATGCCCACTAATTGGGATAGCAATGTCATCTCTCTGAGCTTCTGCATTGTTGTTGTTGAATTCTTTCAGGCACGTCCACTTCCTGATTCTATTTGGGGTTTTCTTGCCAACCATGCTGGAGTGGTTTAGCATTTACAGATTAAAACCTTAGGCAAACAGGATTGATTAAGTGACATCTGGGATTATACAACTAGTAAGTGTCTGAGACCAGATCTGAACCCGGTTCTCCTGAATCCACAATCAGCACTGTGTCCACTGTGCCATTTAGCTGCTGGACTTATCCTGAAAGTCAGCCTCACGATGGGGAAGAGACCTTTTATGTGGGGAAGGACCTGTCTTAGGTCATCTCTCCAGCTTCACTTCTTTCTCAGTGATCTCATCATTTCCTATGGTTTTAATGATCACTTCTATGCAGTTGACTCCGGTATCAATATCTATATCCACAAGTTCTCCATAGTTTCAGCTGGCCTCTGAATATCCTCACCTAAATGGCCCACAGACACCTCAAATCCAGTGTTTCTAAAACTCGGCTTTTCTCCCTCTTTGAATATGCTCTTCTTCCTGATAACTCTCCTTCTTTTCCTGCCATCACCATCCTTCAGGTCACCTCGTATTACAACCTTGGAGCCATTTAAATTTTTTCTATATCTTACCCAACACATTAAATTAGTTGCTGTTCTACTATTGATATCTCTTCGATATATTTCGCATATGGCCCTACCTTTCTATCTTCCCTCCAAGTCTCCCTAATTCAAGTCTTCTTTGCTTCTCATATGGTTTATTATAATGATTTCCTAATTAGTCTTCCTACCTCCATTTCTTTTCTAATCCATCCATCACACAAATGAGCTAACATATATAATGCTTTACAAACCTTAAATTGCTATATAAATGGTAACTCTCATTATTAATTCATTACTAAGCTCATGTCAACCCTCTACTCAAATATTGGTAGTGGTTCTCTACTATTGACTGAATAAATTTAAATTGATGGTCCCGGCATAGCAAAACCCTTCCTAATCTGGCTCCAACAGATCTGCTCAGGCTTTGTGGTTGTTCCCTCATTCGGTTGTGACTCCAGGCCCGTCTATCCTCCATGTCTCCTGTCCAAGCTCACATTCATTGCTTCCATGACAGTACTTCTGCTCATCCTCCACTATCCCATTCTCCTCCGGCCTTCCTTCCTAACATCAGGACCTTTTCCAGTGAGTTCTATCTTTTTATTATCTGGCCAAACTATTTAAGCATCAGCTTCAGCATTTGACCTTCCAATGAATGAACTGAATTAATTTCTTGAGGATCGACTGATTGGATCTGTTCAGTCTTATCTACTTATCTTATCCACAAAATTAGTTGACTTTGAGGTAGCATTGCACAGTGAAAAGAAAGCTGAATTTGAAGTTGGAAGAGATTGGATCCTGAATCATGCTTCTGCTAATTCTGGTGGTTTGGTTATCAAACGATCGATCTCTCTGAGTCTCAGTTTTCTTATCTGTGAAATGGGGTTCATAATAGCCATATTACCTATTTCATGATATCTGGAGGATTAAATAAAGCAATATCTATAAAATGCTATATAAATGACAGCTATTAGCCCAAAGTAGGGAGAAAGACCTTTCATGCCCTCCAAAATAAAACCAGGTACTATGGAGGCTACAAAGAAGAGGACTTTCTACTTTCAACTGGCTTGCAATTTATTCATTTAGTCAATACATGTTTATTAAGGCTTATTCCCTAAGAATAATTACTTCTTGCTTTTAATGGCTGTAATCATTATTTCAGCTGTTGGTTGTCTCCTCTATTAGAAAACTGTACATTTCTTGAAAGCATGAGATTTTTGCCTTTTCTTATGCTCTCAGCATTTAACAAAGTGCCTGGCCCATAGAATGTGTTTAGTAGGTATTTGTTGACTGACTAAATGATGGACTAATTTTCACTAAAGTTCTACTGTTACATCTTATTGTGATCTAAAATTGCCTCTAGTTTTTAAAAAATTATGCCAGTGGGCAAGGAGAGGAGGGGGGCTACTTGTAACTCATACCAGGAAGGCTTGTAGTCCAGGGTGAAGACATTCAGCGTCTGTCATCAAAAGACACATATTTACCAAGGGATGGCTTCTAGGTCATACACTTTTTTCAGCCAGAGAAACTCATTAGCCAAATAGTAAGATGTGTAGGACTAAGATCTCCATCAATGAATAGTGTTCATCCCCTCTCTTCCATGATCTGTCAATGTGTAAAGTCACTGCCGAGAATTAAAAGATAATAGCAATAACTATTTTGGATGGCATTTTAAAGTTTTCAAAACATTTTCTATGTTATCTTACTTAAGGGAGATCCTGCTGTGCTTAATATGAGGGGGAGAGCATTACATAGTGGGAAAACTTCTGTTTAGATTTGAAATGACAACATCTGAGTTAAAATCCTAGTTTTTCCACTTACTATGAGTGTGACTTCAGGCAAAATACTATTCCTTTCTGGGAGAAAGTATCTTCATCTATAAAGCAAGAGGACTGAAGTGAGCAGAATTTGGAAAACAATGGATGCAATGATAACTTTTTAGAGAAAGATAACTACGTGGTGCAGTGGATATAGCACTGGACTGGGAATCAAGGAGATTCAACTTCATGAGTTCAAATCTGGTCTCAGTTGTGTGATTCTGGTCAAGTCACTTAATCCTGTTTATCTCAGTTTTGTTATCTGTACAATGAGATAGAGAAGGAAACTCCTTCAATATTTTTTCCAAGAAAACCTCAAATGGGAGCAGGACTGAAATGACTCAACAGAATGAAGAGGAATGAAGATGAAACCTATCGCTCACTATCTGAGAAGGAACGAGAGCCATACATATTTGGATATGGTTGACATGGAGATCTTTTTGTTTTGCTGTACCATATAGATATGTGTTGATGGACATCAACACTGTTGATATATGTTTAATGGGAAGGAGGATAGTAGAAGTGACAGAATAAAAATATTTGTTAAAAATAAAAGAAAAATAAGGAGATTATATTATGTATCCTCTAAGGAAGGTCCCTTTCAGGACAAAGTCTATGATTGGGTGATTTAATAAAAACACATTTTATATCTGAGGCTCAGAGAGGTCAGGGTACTTGCTTGGAATTATATGGTTAGTAAATATCAGAAATGGGATTTACAACCCAGGTCTTCTGATGCCATGTTTAGAATGCTGTTAACTCTTTGCCTCTGAAAATAGAAGCCTAAACATTATAAGATCTGCCCCCTACTCTTGAGGAGTTTACAGTTGAATCAGAGAAATGTTCCATGTGGGAACAATGATCCTATGTGAGGAGCTTCCCAAGTGATACAGAGAGCTGATCTTCCAGAGACAGGAGAGAACAGTCCTGGCTGAGATTGCTGATGTGAATTGTGCTCACTAGAACTCTTTAACAAGCATAAAACACCATTCCAAAATATGGCAGATGGGAGAGTGCTGGTTTTGGAGACTGGAAGATCTGGCTTCAAATTCTTCCCTATCACTTAATTAGCAACTGGAGTCCAGTCCATTGCTGGTCTGTACCGTGGCTTGGAGATCTCAGCCTCTTATGGCCATTAGTCCTCTAGGGAGGGGCCAGCCCTTCTTCACTTTCCTTCTTTCTTTCTTCCTTCCCCATTCTAGAACAACAATCAAATAAACACAAATAAAAAAAATAAACAAATAACACATTGCCACTTAATAGCAGTTGATCTAACTAATAATAGTTGATCTATATTGAATTATTCCCTTTCAGCTCCATTCAACATCTCTTAAAATTTTCAAACCAAATTCTCCTCCCTGCTCACCATACCTCTCTCTTATTTTTCCCTAATACAATGTAAATTTCTTGAAGACAAAGACTATCTGACAAAAAACTGGAAACTGAGTGGATGCCCATCAGTTGGAGAATGGCTGAATAAGTCATGGTGTATGAACTTATGGAATATTATTGGTCTATAAGAAATGACCAGCAGGATGACTTTAGAGAGGCCTGAACTGAGTCTAAGTGAAGTGATTTCATTGTACACGGCAACAAGATTATACAATGATCAATTCTGATGGACATGGCTCTTCTCAACAATGAAATGATTCTGGCCAGTTCCAATGATCTTGTGATGAGAGCCATCTAAACCCAGAGAGAGGATTGTGGGAACTGAGTGTGGATCACAACATAGCATTTTCTCTTCTTTTTTTGTTTGCTTGAATTTTATTTTCTTTCTCATTTCCCCCCTTTTTGATCTGATTCTTCTTGTGCAGCAAGATAATTGTATAAATACATATGTCTATCTTGGATTTGTGTATATTTTTACCATGTTTAACATATATTGAATTACTTGCCATCTGGGGAGGGGAAGGGGAGAAAATTGAAATACAAGGTTTTGCAAGGGTCAGTGGTGAAAAATTATCCTTGCATATGTTTTGAAAATAAAAAGCTTCAATAAAAAAGACAAAGACTATCTTTGCTTAGGAATTTTCATCCCCAAGGTTTAGCATAGAGATTGACATTTAATAAACACATTAAATGCCTTTTCATTTATTCAGTTAATGAAACCTTGACCATACAGAACTTTTATGTAATGAGTCAAATTGGATAGTTGAATGTTTACCTTTTTCTTTCAAAGAAATGGAACATTAAAGCTAGGGATTGTCATATTTAAATTCCCATCTCGCACCTTGTATAAAGTAGATATTTAATAAATTTTTATAGATAGTGCTTTACATTTAATAAGCACTTTAAAAATTCTTGTTGAATTGAATTGAATTAAAATTTAAGCATACAGAGAAGGTTAAATGGGAAGAACTTGTTAAGTGAGGAAACAAGCATAGAGAAAAACATTGTGAAGGAAAAAAAATAATTGTTCCATTGAATTTTAGAGGTGGAAGAAACCCTCAGAGATAGTAATAAAGGACCAAGTTAAAGGATGAATTACAAACTTCGTTGATTTGGCAAGGTCAGAATTATTGTTATTATGTTACTTATTTTTTTCCTATTTCCAGTGAAGAATGTGTTTGCATTTCTATTTACAGTACTTTTGGGGGAATATTTACCCAACTTCCATAAACATTGATAGTCTGGGTCCCCAAAGAATTCTCTACCGAGCATTATATGGAAACCATCAAGGACTGAGATTTCTAATATTGTCTCTCATGAGCCCCTTCACTTCTCAATTTTATCAGTCAGATTAAATTAGCTTTGAGGAAATTAGCTTTTAGTAGGTATAGAAAGGACAGTTGTTAGAGAAACAATTTCTCCAAACCAAAGACACCTTTCTCCTTGAACATATAAGATCCCCAATGAGAAAGGCCTAGAAATTATGGTAAAATAATAGAAAAGCACATGTAAGGAACCCAAATGGCAAAGAACAAACTCACAGATTCTGGTTCCTGGAAGTCCTTTTTTTCCTCTTTGTGGAATCTTCCACAAAGGTGTGGTTCTATGCTGGGCCCTGAAGGTCTGTGTCCTTATTTGCCCTAGAGCTTCCTTTTTTCCCTAGACACTTGTATTTCTTCCATCTGAAGATTCCTAGCATCTATGCTAAACACTGTCTTTTGTAATGTATACATCATAGGCAATCTACAAAAATAAGCTGGAACCAAAATTGAGGGACTATTCTTTTGAAGTAAATGCCATCATTAGGGACAAGCATAAATCCAGACCACATTTAAACAATATTAGGGCAGGAAAAATAGAGATTATTTACTAGTTTTCAGGGCTGGAGTAGCCCTGGATATAATTAGGCATTGAAGCGATGACCTACAATATTTGGGTATCAGGGATGGAAAGGAACAGCAGCTTTGATCTATTTCTTCTGGAACAGGGCTTGGTGACCCAGGAGCCTTTTAATTTGGGCACATCATGCCAGGAAGCTTGACTATAATTATGCCATCCTTTCCCTGGCTCCTGCCTTATGTCTTCTACACCCAATGTAGCTTTTCTTACAGAAATACTGCCAGTCACTGATATCTGTTCTCCCTAGAGTTTGTGAACTCCTGTGGTTGAAGTTTTGCTCTCATAAAAGAAACACATTTTCTAGCAGAATTTAGGGTGGTCGTTTGGTGGCCACTGTGGTTTGTGGGGTCTTCTTGAAGAAGAGTCTACAATTTATTTTTCTTGTGATTGTTAAGAATTGACAAAATGGGTCAGTTAGATGGCACAGTGGAGTCAGGAAGATCTGAATTCAAATCCAGCTTCAGACACTTAGTACTACTTTAGCTATGTGACTTTAGACAAGTCACTTAACCCCAACTGTCTTGCAAAACTCCCCCAAAAACTAAAGAATTGGCAAAAAAAACCCTTGCCTGGCATGGTTCAGATGGGGTCTGACCTGGAAACTGGGACTGCCAGTGTCCAATGAGTCTCTTTGGTCAAACTTTTGAAAGCTAGAGATAAAAAATATACTCACAATTTGTTTTCAGTAATCACTCTAATGGAGAAACAGAATTTCAGGGAACAGAAATCTTGGTTCAAATAAGCAAAATCACTTGTATTTCATTAGCTAAAAACTGGTGGTGGTAAGTATCTACAGGGATCTTCTTAGAGATCAAGATAAACAAAACTGGTAGAAATTTCAAGAGGGTGGGATTTGGTTCAATGTCATATGGAAACTTCTTTATAATTTAGTCTATCCCAAAGGGAAATGGTTTTTCAAAAGATTATATTCCTCTTCCTTGATGGTCAAAGGATCATAGATTTGGAACTGGGAGGCCCTTCAAAAACATTTAACTCAATAACCCTATTTTATTGATGAGGAAACTGAGGCTCAATGAAATTGTGACTTGCTCAAATCTACCCAGACATTATGCAGAGATGATATTTGAATCCAGGTTCCTCTCAGTCCGGCACATTTCCACTATATCAAGCAGAGATTGGTTAGAACTCTATAGGCATAATGTTGTATTGATGAGGAAACCCCAAAACTCTTAAAACCTCCTTGGACTCTGCCTCAGGGAAAGGACCCCACCCCCAAGCACAGTTTCCTCCTAATTTAAAAACCCATTGAATTCTATTCAAATTCTAACCCTGGCTGGAACTCAAGCCAGAAGCCAACATGGGACTCCACCCACAGGCCCCTTCAGATTATCCAAAGCCCCCTTATTATAAAAAAGGCCAAACTGGAGTCCACTTTTTGTAGAGATGTCAAACATGGCATCCTTATGCCGACCATGTCAAGGATTTCTGCCCACTGGACCTGTGGTTCCGGTGCCTTTTATCTCTAGCTTCAACTTTACTAACTAAACTTTACTTCCAAACCCTACAATAAACTTCTTTTATTAATCTAGGTTTTTGGGTCTGTCAATTCCTTTACAGAGGACTCTTGTGCCGCTACTAGACCTCATTTAACTCTATCCTTGTGCCGAATACAAAGGGGTTGCAGGGGAGCTCTATTTGACTCTCTGTACCCCAAACCTGCCACTAGACCCCAATTAAACCCCATTTTCATTTAGGTACTCATCTAGTTCTCATCAGTATCAGGGATACTTGGTTGAGTAAGAGGTTGGACTTGTTTTCCTTGAGGTCCCTTTTGAGTTTGACATTCTATAATTCTTTGACTAAAATAAAGCATAAGTTTCCAATGTGGTTGAACAGACTGAGTCATTCTATTGATATAGTCAATATAATTGCTTGTCAGATTCTATCTTGCCATCATCCATAACTCTATTCCTATGATCCCAAATTCTGAAAGTTTTTTCCCTAATCACAATTTTCCATCTTTCCTTCTTTGATCACGTTTTATCCTTTCCTCTAACTTTGCCTTATTCTTCCTAAATCTATTCTTTATTTCATCATGTCCTCCAGTTTCTTCACCCTTCCTCCCCGCACCAGTATCTTACCTGCCTCTGATCTTACTTTTTTCATTGTATAGATAAAAAAAATTGGATTTGGAGATCAAGTTTGATTTCTATCTTTGCAACTTAGTCCCTGTGTGACCTTGGATAATTCATTTAATATGCTGAGCCTATTTCCTGTAGAGAATTTGATGGGAAAATGAGGAAAGTGGGAGATCCTCTAAGGTTTCTTCCAACTCTATGGCTATGAGCCTATGACCTTTCAAAGTCTTGACCCTACAGATAATCAATTCAACCACTCTCTGTTACCCTTGAATTTCTCATTTCCTTGTCCCATTGCCAATCATGCTTCAAAACCTAATTTCTTTAATCCCTTTTTGTTATAGAAGTAGATCTCCATGGTCCTTTCTGATCTACTAACTTCATATACATGTGTCCTGAGGGTAATGTTACTATCCTTCAAGTTCTTAAACTTTGGATTCATTTTTTTGACTATTAGTTATTCTTCATACTATTCATATACAATATATTTCTAAATTTTACTCAGTTTACTCCCACATCCCTTTCTTATCTTTTTCTTTCCATTTCCATGATCACTGCTTTGCTATAGGAGCCCTCTTTATTTTTTGTCTGACCTATTGCAATAGCTTTCCTAATTTGTCTCATCTCTTTTAGTTTGTCCCTTCTCTCTTTCACTTTCTTCATAGCACAGGTATAACCACGATAGTTTTCTATTAAAAAAAACTGCAGCTTCCTGTTTTCACCAGCAGGAATATACATGTTCTTTTGTTTGACTTTGGAAGCTCTTTTTCAGATACTTTCCACCTCTCCTCTTCATACATCCTCCATGGTAGCCAAACTGGTCTGAACTTAGCATTCCATTTCTGGTTTCAATAACTTTGCACAGATGGTTCACCATTCCTAAGAGATGCGACTTCCTTCCCCTCTGCCTCTCAGAATGTTTTGCTTCTTTCAAAGCTCGGCTCAGGTACACTGCCTATGTGATGGTTTTCTTGCAAGTGGCTTTTTTTCTTCAACCTTCCCCAACTGTTAATGCACTGTCCTTTCTTAAGTTACCTTGTATATTTACTTTGGTTTATGTATTTTATCCCCCACTAGAATACAAGCTCCTTGAGGGGAGGGATTATTTTGTCTTTGTATCCCTAGCACCTACCTCAATACCTTGAAAATAGCAGGTATCTAATAAATATTTGTCGAACTGAATAATGAAAAACTTTATGCTGAAAGGTAGAGAGATAACCTGTTGGTAGCAAGTAGGAGGTCTTTTGTCTGACTCACTGATAGGACTGTGGGATTGTGCTTTTATATATCAGGAGTCCGTGATTATGGTTTGTATATGTACTTATGCATATGTATATATGTGCTTTATGAATGTGTGTGTATATATACACATTTACATATATATTTATATGTGTGTATATGTATATGGATATATATATATGTACATATCTATATAAATATCTATGTATGTATATACCCATATGTATACCCAACTTTCTCTCCCTCTTTCTTTCCTTTTCTCTCTCTCTCTCTCTGTATGTATGTATAAATGTAAATATATAGATACATATATGTGTGTGTGTGTGTGTCTACAGATATGTGTGTATGTTTACATAAAATTTCCTGGAGTAGCCTTCATGGAACATCGTGTCAGTGCACTACCATAGGCATAAATCTTTTCCTCACTGATGCTGTCACTTAGATTTAAATATGCTTGACATGACAGCACAATTAAAAGTGCTTTAATCTGAGGAATGGGACCCACAATATGGCCTTTACAGATTTAAAATCCAACAAGATTAATGTGAAAAATATTAGGTCAATAAACTCGATGACTGTTGTTCATTTTTTAAGGTAGTTGGCCCTCTGGCAGGTCGATATTGCTCATTTGGAAAACAAGCCCAAGTTGGCAAAAGGTCAAAACACTGGAGGATATCACAGAAATTTTCTAGAGTTAGAAGAGTTCTAAAGATGATGTAGCCCACCCTTTTATTTCAGGAGATCAACACTTGGAAAAACTAAGTGATTTGAGAAATCTTGGATGAATATTGAAATCCCAGCCCTGACGACAGTTAGTCAGGCTGTCTTGGATAAACTACTTTACTCCCACTCACCTCTGTTTCTTCTGCTGTGAAGTGAATGGTTTGGGCTGAAATGGTTTCTAAAATCCCTTTTGTCTCTGAGCTCCAGGAAGGCACCGTGATTTTGTCATCCAGCTTTGATCTCAGTTTCATCCTCTTCCTATACACTTCCTCAGCATCTCCCTGTACTTATCTCCCTTCCATTTCAATTTTGGACTCCACCACTGAGTTTGGGGGCTCTGACAGATGAGCTTTTGTCTTCTATTTCCAGAGCACCACTTCCTAGACATGGATTGTTATCCAACTAGGATGTTAGCTACTTGAAATCAGAGACTTAACTCATATTTGTGTTCTCATTGTTTCCCTGTGGTTTGGAACATAGCAGGCATTTAACAAATGCTTTATTGATCTATCTATAATCTTCAGCCTCACTCTTTCACATCACATGGCCAGTCAGTTGCCAAATACTGCCACTCCTACCTCATCAGCATCTGGCACACAGGTTCCCATCTCTCCATTTATATTAGCATCCAAGGAGTGGTCCCCAGTTTAGATTCTCCTCACTTATCTGGACTGGCAGCCTCCTAATTGGTCTCAGCTAGACTGACGTCTCCCTTCTCTTTAAAAAATACAAAGTTCATGTAGCCACTATAGTGATTTTCCTTAAATTTAATTCTGATAGGTCATTGCCCTAGTCAATAAAATCTGTTGGCTCCCTGTTGCTTCTGAGATAAATTACAAACTTTGGTTTTTAAAGGCCTTCACAAACTGACTTAATCTATCTTTCAAACTTCATTGTACACAATGTTCCTTCCAATACCACAGAGTCCTGTCAAACACAGACTCTTTGTCCTCAGACAAGACATTCCCTCCCACTTTTATGTCTTTGGGCACCCCCAAGACTCTTCTCATCTTTTGTACATCTATATCCATGTTGTTTCTTCTGTAAGAAAGGAAGCTCCTTGAAGGAAAGGCATATATTGCTTTTGTTATTATTGTTTAGTCCAATGCTGAGCGTATTGTGCTTAAGAAATGCTTGTTGATTGAGTCTAACATAAACTGTGGTAAACTTATGGCTACCTTTCCCTTATCACTCTTGTTTTTATTTTTCTCTCTCCATTCCCCTGTTCTTAGGAGGGTGGAAGCAGGGGGGATTTCTTTCTCCTTATATTCCAGCCAGGCTGGAAATGCAGCAGTTACCCAAGGACCTAATCTGCTGGGAAGCGGTAACCTGCTCCATTTTTCTGGGCTAGACTGAGTCACCCCTACTGGTGGACAGCCTGCCTCTGTCCTGGGGCTTCACCAGATTGAGGCAGACTCAGCCTCTCATCAGCTTTAGCCCTGTCTCAGCTGACAACTCCTAACTCAAATTACCCACCAGGCTCGGCCTCCCCAGAAACATGGATTACCAGCACCACTTGGACTGATGGTTCTCATTCTTCTTAACCAGAAGTCAGCATGGGACAGCCAGCCTGCTTCAACACAGCCCTTGAGCTAAGAATGGTTTGTACATTTAATGTAAATGTATGAACACTGGATGGTCCAAACTAGAGACGTCAAAGTCATTTCCCCAAGGAGTTATTTCTATTTAATACCCTTTCGTCATTCTCACTGTTTCTGCTATCCAATTTGCTTTCCATATCCTGCCATCCTATTCCCTATATTTGCTAGGATTCTCTCCCTCTTCCTCACTTTTTTTTGGATTTTTTTTTGCTGTATATTTTTTGTATATGTGGTGGCTGATGAATCATTGTCAGCCAATCAGCATTTAATAAGCACCTACTATGTGCAAGGCACTGTGTTGGTCCTGAATGGTCTGCTTCCTCTGATAATTCCCTCTTAGCAATTCCCACCTCAATCCATCAGTCTCCAGAGCTGGCGCAGCCTCCCCAATCAGAAAGTGTTGATGGTTTTATTTCGTTTGATGTATACTTGCCACAGGAAATTTATTTTCAGTTTGTAAATCATGAAAACTGTCCACTGCAATGTCACAAAATATTAGTTGTTAAGGGGAAAAAAAAGAGCAATATTTGCCTTGAAGATGAGTTGAGAAACATACTTCCCTTCTGTGTGTGTGTGTGTGTGTGTGTGTGTGTGTGTGTGTGTGATTATGTGTGTATGGACTATGAGTGGGAAATATTGCATGTGCTACAAATCTCTCCCCACTCCCATTTCTTTCTTTCTTTCTTTCTTTCTTTCTTTCTTTCTTTCTTTCTTTCTTTCTTTCTTTCTTTCTTTCTTTCTTTCTTTCTTTCTTTCTTTCTTTCTTTCTTTCTTTCTTTCTTTCTTTCTTTCTTTTTCTTCTTCCTTCCTTCCTTTCTTCCTTTATTTTTCCTTTTTTCTTTCTTTTTCTTTCTTTTCCTTCCTTCCTTCCTTCCTTCCTTCCTTCCTTCCTTCCTTCCTTCCTTCCTTCCTTCCTTCCTTCCTCCCTTCCTCCCTCTCTTCTTTCCTTTCTTCCCAGCAATAGCCTTCTAGATAGGGGAGAAGGAAGGAAAAAAAGATGCTATATTTGAGAAGGGAAGAAGAAAAGAAGGTGATATAAAAATAAGATATTAATAAAATGTTTCAAGGGATAAGAAACTGAACCTGCTGAGGATAAATTATATTATTGTAACCAGGATTATGGCAAAGTACATTTAACAGAGTCTGTGTATGTGTGTATGTGGGGGGCTGTTGGGGAGTAGGGAGGAGTAGAAGTGATATGGTTCAACAGTGATGCAAAGGACAGTCTGACCATAATGTTTTTGATTTTGTCCTTTTTATCCCCAGTACCTCACACAGTGCCTGGCATATAGTAGGTGCTTAATAAATTCTTGTTGATTGATTGGTTGATTGATTCTAGTAGTAGATTTCACCCAGAAGAGGAAGAGGATGCGGCTTCTTCTCCAGAGAGTTTAGCCCTTGCTCTGGAGGGAAGAGGATTCCATGATGAAAGGTACTTAAAAGGCAGTTATTCTGTAGCACAGAGTCAAAAGAGGCCTGTGTAATGGAGGGATAAGGATCTTGTCACTAGAGAGAGGTAGTATGCCCCTCCCTCCTATCAACACCCTGAGACAAAGTCATCCTCAACTTGGGCCAATTATAGCTCTTTTGATCCAAAAGATCGCACTGACATGTCTAGATGAAAATCTGAGCAATTTCAGCCTTTTGGGAAACTCAGGCTTTCCAAATACAAGTGTTTTTGTTAAATTTTGTGTAGATACATATTCAATCAAATTCATGTGGGTGTAGTTGGTACTAGGGAAAAGTTTATAACCCAAGGCTTTCCCTTTCATTAACCTTAGTTGTAAGCTTTCAGAAATGGGGGGTTATTAATGCAAAGTAATTAAAGTGAAGATAGAAATAGGACTCAGGCAAAGTAAAGAGAGTTTCTTCGTCTTCAGTAGAGAAGGTTGAGGCTGGTGAAAGCAATTACCCTCTCTTAATCTCAACAGGGAGATGATTGATGATGAACAATTCTCTAACCCATGCTCATCCCCACCCCTAATTTTAGAGAAAGAAGCCCAAGATGAAACATGAGATTGTTCTGCAGCAAGAGAAACTTAATTTAGACATTTGGAAAAAGAACCAAATCAACAAAAACTTTCCTTTGAGAGTTGGGAGCCCCTGCAAGTGGACTTGGGTCATCAGGGCTGATTGGAAGGAGCTTAAATGCATCTGTCGCTGTTGGTTCATAAGACGACTTTGTCACGGATTCGGCTCCAAATCTCAGTAATTCCCCCGGATTCATTTCATCCCAGTCCATGCAGAGTATGTACCAGCTTTTCAGGAAACTGAAGGAATTTTGATTACCTTGATGCCTCATGGAGGAAAGATTGATTTGGGCTCCTCTTAGACCCATCTTGCTTCCACTTCTCTTACTGTCCCATTGGGGAAAGCTCAGGTGAACCTTTGATATTACTGGATTCTGAGTTTAGATGATGTCTTCATTTTAGCCGAGAAATCTATCTGTGATGGGCTTTGTGCCAATGGGAAAACAGGGGTTGTCAAACATTATTAAGGAAGAGGATGTGTGGAGGGTGATGATAAATTCCATGCATAATTAGTTATTAAGAAGCAGGTTGGCGCCCCTATTAATCTCCTCCGGAACACCCTTGGCGTCTCTCCTGTCTCCAGGCTGTTGGCGATCTCAGACACAGCCTCCTAAAACACAACCCAGAGATTTGAACAGAGGCTGAAGGGAAGGAATCCCCAAACCATGTTTGAATCCCACCCATTAAACTCCCTTTTCAAATTCTCTCAAAGGGTGCTCTATGAACCAAGAAACCAATTTTAGGTCCTCTTCTATATGAATAGACATTGAAAACCCTGCATAGCTGAAAATTTATTCTACTAGAGCTCCGGTCCAGATCTCTCTCAGGGACATCAGCTCCGGAAGTGGGGAATTAGATTGCTAGAATATTTTCCAGCTGCTTAACTCTGCCTACACGCTGGCAGGCAGAGGTTATCAGTCTTCTCCTTCATGTCTTAAAAATCCTGGTGACTTTCTGACATTTTGGTTGCCTCAGTCCATGATCTCCTCTGGGCCTGTCTCCATTCGTAGAGGGGGTCAAGGAGTTGTTTTTTTGGTGGCATTTGAAAGGCCATTGCAAGATCCCTATTCTCCTTACTCAGATTACTTAGAATCGGATACCCCTTTGCACCAAAGCTTTATGTCAAGTGAATATATTCCCTGAGAGTAAGAAAACTGGGCTTTCCCTAAATCCTTAAGTGGAATTCATTTACCAGATTTGTCTTCCTAGAGTTAGGGGAAAGGGACCTAAGTTTTGATGTGAGAAATTAAGAGAAAATTCTAAAGAATGGGGATAGGATGAGATTTTTGGAGGAGAAGAACCTTGAGCAGCTAAGAATGGAGATTGGAAATGGAGAGATGGAGGAAAGGAGAGAGTTTGGAGGATGGCTTTGCCATGGAGTAAATGATGCTTCCTAGGCTTGATAGTGTAGGTATCCCTTTCAATCCCTTCTTGAGAACCTCAACGTACTTTCTTTCCTAGCTAAAGATCTTTAAAAAATAAAATGAATTGAGATTGATGTATGTGTTTTGAGAAGCAGTATGTAGCATGTGTTATTAAGTCCAACCAGTCAATCAGGAAGCATTTATAGGTAATTTGTTGAGTATTGGGTTATGAACCAAGGACAAAATACCACTCCTACACTCAGTGAACTCACATTCTGGTGGAGGGTGTGGGGAAACAGCATACAAAAAACTAAATACAAGATTCATACAATTTAAAGGAAAAGTAATCTCAACAGCAGATAGACTAGAGGAAGGGGGAGGGGGACTAAGAATGGTTTCTTATAGAAGGTAAGATCTGAGCTGGGTTTTGAAGGAAGCCAGGAAAGCCAGGAGGTTGAGAGCAATCCATCTTTGGAATAGTCGAGTTTAATTCAATAAGTGTTTTAAATATTAAGCATCTATTGTGTACAAATCGAGAAGCATCAGTGGATAAAGATGGATATAATGGTCCAATGGACAAAGAACTGATCTCAAAACAAGGAAGACCTGGGGTTCAGGTCTCACTTCTAGCTCACTTCTCAGGGTCCTAGAATTAGGTGTTGTAAAGAAGATGCTGGATTGCATTGATAGAGGGGATTCCATTATTAGGGAGCTTTTTATGGCACTGAAATCTTACAGGTCAGTTCTTCTTCCTATATTCCAGCAGTGTGCAAAGACAACCCCTGTCCCCAAGGAGATGACATTCTAGTGGGGATGGAGGCCACCAAATAAATACCATGTGATGAATGCCAACAACAAATGGATAAATCAGGAAAGGTCTCCTCTGGGAGACAGCACTTAAATTGAGCTTTTAAGGAAGCTAGAAATTCCACAAGAGGCCGGAAATTGGGAGAATGTTATAGGACAATAGACAGGTTATATAAAGGCAAGAGAAGAAGAGATGGAATGTTTTTTTTTGTTTTTTTTTTTTTACTGGAATCAGCAAGTGGGTCAGTTTGATTAGGGCACAATATATGTGAAGGGGACTGATGTGCACAGAAAGGTTCATTGGAACCAGACTGAGAAGAGTTTTGAAAACCAACAAACAAGTTGATGTTTTCTCCTGCAGTTAACAGGGAACCTCTGCATCTCGGATCAGAGACACAGATCAGCTTGCCATTGAGACCAAAGGATGGCTTGAAGTAGGGGAAGACCTGAGCCAGGGAGAGCAATAGGTAGTGTGCTTGGCATTTTGTTAATGCTTCATAAATGTCTGTTTAACCACATCTAACTAACTGGTAACTCCTAATAGCCTACATGAGAGGTTATGGTGGTTGGGTGGGAGAAGAAATAAAGAAAAAAGCTATTTTACATTAAGGTCATAACCTGAAACAAGGAAATTCTGTTCTCAATCTGAGAACAGAATCGTTTCACCAAACCACTGGGATGCTTGGGACATGAAAGATATTTACAACTCTGCTAGAAGGCAAATGAATAATTATAAGCTACATGCTCTAGACACTCAGCATAAATCAAGACTACTTTTGCATATCATAAGCCTCTGGAGCCTTTGGGGATATCCAGTCCAACCCCATTTTACAGATGATATAACCCAGGCCAAGAAAGTTTAATTGACTTGCCCCTTTTACAGATGGTACAACTGAGGCTTTGAGAGTTTAAGTCACTTGCCAAAGCTCATCCAAATAATGTCTAGATTCAGAGCCAGTTCCTTTTCCTGAAAATCCCTCCCATTGAAGTATGTGCTGCATTTTGTTTGGACAAAAATCAGCGAGGGCTTAATTGAAGAGATCTAATACAGACGTATTTTGAGGGTGAGGAGGTTCTCAATAGATGGAGATGGAAGGTAAAGGTATTTCAACTATTCTGATGTTGAATGTTATAGAGATGGAAAAGGACGATCGATCTGCAGAGAAATAGCAAGATGTGACACATGGAGAGAAGTAGTGGGCAAAAAGGCAGGAAGGGTTGATTGAAGCCAGATTCTGGGAGGACCTAAGAACAGGCTAAGTGGTTTAGATTTCATTTGGCTGGCAATGGAGTCATTGGAGGTTTTGAGCAGGAGACTGAAGCATAATTGGGAAGATGTCTATTTAAGGACTAAGCTGGAACTTTTTCTGTCCAAGTTCACTCAAGGGGGCTCGGGGTTGGATCAGTACTTGAGAATTTCTGGAATTTTTTTAACTCTCTTAGCTACACCTGCCCCCTTTGCACTTAATATTCTGCCTTATGCAATACATATGTTCCTGAAGGGATGTTTGTTGTTCAGTTGTTTCAATCACATATAATGACTCCATTTGGGGTTCTCTTGACAAAATACTGGACTGGTTTGCTATTTCTTTCTCCAGCTCATTTTACAGATGAAGAAACTGAGGCAAGCAGGGTTAAGTGACTTGACCAAGATCACCCAGTTAATGAGTGCCTGAGGCCAGTCTTCCTGACTCCAGGCCTAGTGCTTTAACCACTGGCCCACCAACTGCCCTGAAGGAATATTAGATTTTTATAAACTAAATCATATTTTACATACATTAAGGAGAAATTACAGCTAGCTAGTGCAATGGATATATCACCAGGCCTCCCTCCCTCTGATTGGAGAGTGTAAATGGTGGACATTGGAGAGTTCTTTTGAGTTTCTTCATTTAAGGAAGAGACCCAAGGTAGCCATCTTATTTTATCTCTTTTTACCTGACTGGAGGACTTCACCAAACTGTTCTATTTTTTCCCTTCCTTCTGTCTCTTTCCCTTTCAAATTATTTTTTGTTTTTTTAAATGTGTTGCATACCTATCTGCCTCCTCCCATTAAAGCATGAACTCCTTAAAGGTAGATACCACCCCAGCTTTAAACACTGTGCTTGGCACATAGTTGGTGCTTAATAAATGTTTGTTGACTCATACTGACTCAAATATAGAATTCTTCCCATGCTGCTAAATGAAGAGTGCTATATAAATGTCAACTGTTATTATTGTCAAGGTACAAACTCTTCACCTTGTGTCATGATAAATCTCATTTCCACTCCCTTGAAGGTTTTGCTGTAACACATTTCCCCTGACTCAGGAAGAGATTCAAGAAAGTCACGATCTTCTGTTTACTCATCTATAAAATAAAGGGATTGGACTGAATGGTCTCTCTACCCAATTCCAGCTCTAAAACTCTATCAGTCTATGAGTTCATCCATTTCTTTACATCCTCACTCTCATCAGTCTAGACTAGATGCAATAGCTTTGTTAGCCTCTCAGACACAAATCTTACACCCACTGTATTTGTCCTGTGTGTGGCTGCCAAACTGATCCCTAAACATTACTTTCATTGTGTCACTCCTGCTCAAAAGGCTTAAATGACTCTGCTTTACTTATCACATCACATCTAAACTCTTCTGCTTGGCTTTCCCAGAATCCCAGGATCTCTGAATTGTCATGAACTTTAGCAATCATCTAGTTTAGCCCATTTACCATCTGCCCTTCATCTCCCATTCCCTCTTCTCTCCTTTCCTCTTCTCTCTTCTCCTCTGCTCTCCATTCTTCTCTCCATTCTCCTTTCCTCTTCTCTCATTTCTCTTCTCTCCTTTCCTCTCTTCTCCTCTCCTCCCCATTCTCTTCTCTTCTTTTCTTTTTTGAAAATCACTCTAGGAGGGGGCGGAGCCAAGATGGCGGAGAAGAAACACACGACTCAGTGAACGTCCTCACTCCCTCACAACCAATTAGATAAATTAAGTCTCAAAATTAGCTCAGGACTGATAGATACCACAAGGACTGGAAGCACGACTTACCAGCTGAAGAGAATCTGGAGTTTCAACAGGAAAGGTCAGTTCTCAGGGGAGGAATAAGAAAGACCAGCACAGACGGTGGGGTAGGGGCACACTGCGCCCATTGCGCTGGGAAGGGCTCTGGGATCAGAGAAGCCACTGAGGTAAAGGAATCTGGCACAGGCTGTTGGCTCTTCTCTGCTGAGTATTTGGCAGTTCAGAAGAGAAAGCCAAGGTATTTTAGAACTCAGATTAGATTTCCCCCCCCTCCCCCCCCACCCTGGGGGTGACTCAGTAGACTCGGCACCAGGGGGTGTGGCCTCAGCTACCACCTGAGAATAGTTAAGAGATTGACAAGTGGGTGGATACGGCCCAAGGCAACACACACTGCCTAGCTTAGCTGGAGGGAGTGGAACTCAGCTCCAGGAAGTCCCAGAGAAGCGGAACCTTTGAACTAGGGACCGCGGTTTCTGGCAGACACTTCCAGTTTGAGCGCAGGGGCTTCTCACGTCACCTGCTGCAGACATCCACTCCCCACCCGGACACATAGGCTGGGCTTCGTGCTGTCTTCACTATTCTACGCCCTCGAAGCACAGCAGTGCTAATCACCTCTGAGGCACTTCCAGGGAGGGGGTGGGGAACTCTCTCCCAGAGCTCTCTCTTAGCTCGGGCTCAGGAGCCGCTGCATCCATCCGGTCTGGGAGGAAGCTGGTAAAGAAGTAAATAATTTCCTACCCCAGAGACAGACCCCAAAAGATTTTTTTAAGTATGAGCAAAAAAGCTAGAAAAACTATAGATTCCTTCTACACAGAGAAAGAGCGGGTGTCCAACCCCGAGGAAGTTGACAACAGAGAGTCAGCAGACAACAACCTAAAGGGGAACGATTCCTGCCCCCCATCACATAACTCTCTCCTAGAAGAAGCTCTTAAAAAATTGAGGGAGATCGAAGAAAAATGGGGAAAAGAAAGGGAAGTTATGATAGAGAATAACAACGTCCTGAAATTGGAGTTGGAAAAAATAAAGAATTCACAGGACATGCAGGGAAACAAAATTAGTGAATTAGAAAAGGTTAAAAAAACACAGGAAAGTAGGATTTCTGAATTGGAAAAGATAAAAAAGTCTCAAGAAAATAGAATTTCTGAATTGGAAAAAGAAAATAATTCTCAAAAAAAAAAATTAGGGAAATGGAAAAAAACTCAATAGAGCAAAATAATTCATTTAAAAACGAAATTGGGCATTTACAAAAAGAACTAAAAACTGTGAAAGAAGAAAATAACTCCTTAAAAGTCAGGATGGAACAAATAGAAATGAATGATTCACAGAGAACCCAAGAATCAGTCAAACAAAACAAAAAAAATGAGAAGCTGGAGAACAACGTCAAATACTTACTGGGAAAATCTATAGACCTGGAAAATAGATCTAGGAGAGATAATCTGCGGATTATTGGACTTCCAGAAAACTATGACCAAAAAAAGAGCCTAGATTCTATTTTACAGGAAATTATCAAAGAGAACTGTCCAGAGATAATAGAAACAGAAGGGAAAGTAGATGTGGAAAGAATTCATCGAATTCCTTCTGAAATAGACCCTAAAAAAAGAACACCACGGAATATTGTGGCTAAGCTGCAGAATTACCACACAAAGGAGAAAATCCTGCAAGCAGCTAGAAAAAAACAATTTAAATACCAAGGTGCCACAATAAGGGTCACCCAAGATCTGGCTGCCTCCACATTAAAAGATAGAAGGGCCTGGAACCTGATATTCCGAAAGGCAAAAGATCAAGGACTGCAACCAAGAATGAACTACCCAGCTAAGTTTAGCATCTTTTTCCATGGAAGAAGATGGTCATTCAATGAAACAGAGGAATTCTATATGTTTCTAAGAAAAAAACCAGACTTAAACAAAAAATTTGATCTACATCCACAAGACTGAAGAGAAACAGAAAAAGGTACACAGAACCCTTGAGAACTGTAACTCTGTTGTGGGTATATAAAAAATACTCAAGGATAATTTGATTTTACTGATATAAAAGAAAAAAAGGGGGGTGTGGTAAAGGGAAGGAGGTCGGTTCAGAAAAAGGGGAAGGAGTGATAAAAAGAGGGAAACTACATCCCAGGAAGAGACATAGAAAATACACCATATCTGAGGGAACTTAGTGAGGGGGAGAATCATTGTGTGAATCTTACTCTCATCAGAAGAGGCTCAAAGAGTAAATAATTAACATATTTGTTTTTCAGAGAATTTTCTCTCACCTCATTAAAAGGGGGGAGAGGAAAAGGGGAAAGGAAAAGGAGAATAAGTGAAGGGACTTGGAGAGAGGGGGGAGAGATCCTAAAAAAAAAAAAAAAAGAGGGAGGGTTGCGCGTCACAAGGGGGGTCTGTAAATTAAATATCGGGGAGGGGGATCAGGGGGGTCAAGGGAAAAAAGTATAATCTGGGGATAATACGATGGCAGGAAACACAGAATTAGTAATTTTAACTGTAAATGTAAATGGGATGAACGATCCCATCAAACGGAGACGGATAGCAGATTGGATCAAAAAGCAGAACCCTACAATATGTTGTCTACAGGAAACACACTTAAAGCAGGGAGATACATACAGAGTAAAGGTAAAAGGTTGGAACAGAGCCTATTATGCTTCAGGTAAAGCCAAAAAAGCAGGGATAGCTATCCTTATCTCAGATCAAGCAAAAGCAGAAGTAGATCTCGTTAAAAAAGATAAGGAAGGAAACTATATCCTGCTGAAAGGTAGCATAAATAATGAAGCCATATCAATACTAAACATATATGCACCAAGTGGTATAGCATCTAACTTTCTAAAGGAAAAGTTAAGAGAACTGCAAGAAGAAATAGACAGTAAAACTATAATAGTGGGAGATCTCAACCTTGCACTCTCAGATTTAGACAAATCAAACCACAAAACAAACAAGAAAGAAATTAAAAAAGTAAATAGAACATTAGAAAAACTAGGTATGATAGACCTTTGGAGAAAACTGAATGGCAATAGGAAGGAATATACTTTCTTCTCAGCAGTTCATGGATCCTATACAAAAATTGACCATATATTAGGACATAAAGATCTCAAAATTAAATGTAGGAAGGCAGAAATAATAAATGCCTTCTTCTCAGATCACAATGCAATAAAAGCTACATTCAGTAAAAAGTTAGGGGTAAATAGACCAAAAAGTAATTGGAAACTGAATAATCTCATCTTAAAGAATGACTGGGTGAAAGAGCAAATTATAGAAACAATTAACAATTTCACCCAAGATAATGATAATGATGAGACATCATATCAAAATCTTTGGGATGCAGCTAGAGCAGTAATAAGGGGAAATTTTATATCTTTAGAGTCTTATTTGAAGAAAATTGAGAAAGAGAAGATTAATGAATTGGGCTTACAACTTAAAAGGCTAGAAAAAGACCAAATTATAAACCCCCAACCAAAAATTAAACTCGAAATACAAAAATTAAAAGGAGAAATCAATAAAATTGAAAGTAAAAAAACTATTGAATTAATAAATAAAACCAAGAGTTGGTTTTATGAAAAAGCCAATAAAATAGATAAACCTTTGGCAAATTTGATCAAAAAAAAGAAAGAGGAAAATCAAATTGATAGTCTTACAAATGAAAAGGGGGATCTTTCCACCAATGAAGAGGAAATTAGAGAAATAATAAGGAGTTACTTTGCCCAACTTTTTGCCAATAAATTTGATAACTTAAGTGAAATGGATGACTTTCTCCAAAAATATAGGCTCCCTAGATTAACAGAGGAGGAGATAAATTGCTTAAATAGTCCCATTTCAGAAAAAGAAATAGAACAAGCTATTAATCAACTCCCCAGGAAAAAATCCCCAGGGCCAGATGGATTCACATGTGAATTCTACCAAACATTTAAAGAACAATTAGCCCCAATGTTATATAAATTATTTGAAAAAATAGGGGATGAAGGAGTCCTACCAAACTCCTTTTATGACACAGACATGGTACTGATACCTAAACCTGGTAGATCGAAAACTGAGAAAGAAAATTATAGACCAATCTCCTTAATGAATATTGATGCTAAAATCTTAAATAAGATATTAGCAAAAAGACTTCAGAAAATCATCTCCAAGATAATACACTATGATCAAGTAGGATTTATTCCAGGAATGCAGGGCTGGTTTAATATTAGGAAAACTATTAATATAATTGACCATATTAATAATCAAATTAATAAGAACCATATGATCATCTCAATAGATGCAGAAAAAGCATTTGACAAAATCCAACATCCATACCTACTAAAAACTCTTGAGAGTATAGGAATAAATGGATTATTCCTTAGAATAATCAGGAGTATATATTTAAGACCGTCAGTAAGCATAATATGCAATAGAAATAAACTGCAACCTTTCCCAGTAAGATCAGGAGTGAAACAAGGTTGCCCACTATCACCATTACTATTCAATATAGTACTAGAAACGCTAGCCTCGGCAATAAGAGCCGAGAAAGAGATTCAAGGAATTAGAGTAGGAAATGAGGAAATTAAACTATCACTTTTTGCAGATGACATGATGGTATACTTAGAGAACCCCAAAGACTCTGCTAAAAAGCTACTAGAAATAATTCAAAATTTCAGCAAAGTGGCAGGATACAAAATAAATCCACATAAATCCTCGGCATTTTTATATATCACTAACAAAATGCAACAGCAAGAGATACAAAGAGAAATTCCATTCCAAACAAATGTTGAGAGTATAAAATATCTGGGAATTCATCTACCAAAGAAAAGTCAGGAATTATATGAGAAAAATTACAAAACACTTGCCACAAAAATAAAATCAGATTTAAATAATTGGAAAGACATTCAGTGCTCTTGGATAGGCCGAGCGAATATAATAAAGATGACAATACTCCCCAAACTAATCTATTTATTTAGTGCTATACCAATCAGACTCCCAAGAAACTATTTTAATGACCTAGAAAAAATAACAACAAAATTCATTTGGAAGAATAAAAGGTCAAGAATTGCAAGGGAACTAATGAAAAAAAACTCAGAGGAAGGTGGTCTAAGTGTACCTGATCTAAAGCTATATTATATAGCAG
Organism: Sminthopsis crassicaudata; assembly: GCF_048593235.1. NCBI lineage: Eukaryota > Metazoa > Chordata > Mammalia > Dasyuromorphia > Dasyuridae > Sminthopsis > Sminthopsis crassicaudata. The sequence goes on from NC_133617.1 coordinate 722,321,140, forward strand.
CAGTCACCAAAACCATTTGGTATTGGCTAAGAAATAGACCGGTAGATCAGTGGAACAGATTAGATACAAAGGACAAAAAAGGGTACATCTATAGCAATCTAATCTTTGACAAACCCAAAGATTCCAACATTAGGGATAAAAATTCATTATTCGGAAAAAACTGTTGGGAAAACTGGAAATTAGTATGGCAGAAATTAGATATGGATCCACACTTAACACCATATACCAAGATAAGATCAAAATGGGTCCATGATTTAGGCATAAAGAGGGAGATAATAAATAGATTAGAGGAACAGAGGATAATCTACCTCTCAGACTTGTGGAGGAGGAAGGAATTTATGACCAGAGGAGAACTAGAGATCATTATTGATCACAAAATAGAAGATTTTGATTACATCAAACTAAAAAGTTTCTGTACAAATAATACTAATGCAAACAAGATTAGAAGGGAAGTAACAAATTGGGAAAATATTTTTAAAAACAAAGGTTCTGACAAAGGTCTCATTTCCAAAATATATAGAGAACTGACCATAATTTATAAGAAACCGAACCATTCTCCAATTGATAAATGGTCAAAGGATATGAACAGACAATTCTCAGAGGAAGAAATTGAAACTATATCCACTCACATGAAAGAGTGTTCCAAATCACTACTGATCAGAGAAATGCAAATTAAGACCACTCTGAGATACCACTACACACCTGTCAGATTGGCTAAGATGACAGGAACAAATAATGACAAATGTTGGAGGGGATGTGGGGAAATTGGGACACTAATACATTGCTGGTGGAGTTGTGAAAGAATCCAGCCATTCTGGAGAGCAATCTGGAATTATGCCCAAAAAGTTATCAAACTGTGCATACCCTTTGACCCAGCAGCGCTACTACTGGGATTATATCCCAAAGAAATACTAAAGAGCGGAAAGAGACATATATGTGCCAAAATGTTTGTGGCAGCTCTTTTTGTTGTAGCTAGAAACTGGAAGATGAATGGATGTCCATCAGTTGGAGAATGGTTGGGTAAATTGTGGTATATGAAGGTTATGGAATATTATTGCTCGGTAAGAAATGACCAGCAGGAGGAATATAGACAGCCCTGGAGAGACTTAAATCAACTGATGCTGAGTGAAATGAGCAGAACCAGAAGATCACTGTACACTTCAACAACAATACTGTATGAGGATGTATTCTGATGGAAGTGGAAATCTTCAACATAAAGAAGATACAACTCACTTCCAGTTGATCAATGATGGACAGGGGTAGCTGCACCCAGAGAAGAAACACTGGGAGGGGAATGAAAATTGTTAGCACTAATATCTGTCTGCCCAGGTTGCATGTACCTTCGGATTCTAATGTTTATTGTGCAACAAGAAAATGATATTCGCACACATGTATTGTACCTAGACTATATTGTAACACATGTAAAATGTATGGTATTGCCTGTCATCGGGGGGAGGGAATAGAGGGAGGGGGGGTAATTTGGAAAAATGAATACAAGGGATAATATTATAAAATATATATATATATATATATAATAAAAAAAAAAAAAAAAAAAAGAAAATCACTCTAGTTTCACTGTATAGATCCATTGATGAAGAGAGAGAGATTAGACTGAAGGAGACCAACATAATTGGGTCCAGTCACCCTCCTACCATCATTCTATCCTGAATACTGTTCATGAGTTGAGAGTGAATGGATGACCACAGTTAGAATTTATGGACTTTAGCTCTTGGGCATATGGAGCAGTGACCAAGAGAGGGGGCTCTAGCTACAGATGAGTGAGAGCCAGGACCTTTACTTTTTAATTTGTGTCAGGTGTTTGTGCTGCTGCTGATTAAATAGGAAATGGTTTTGAATCTGATTATAAATATTAGGGTAATAATGTAAGTGAAAGGAAAAATAATTAACATAGTTGAGAAAAAGTGTTATTAATTATAATTATTTGTGTTAGCTGTTTCCATTTATACCCAATTATCACAAAAAACAAAAATTTATTATTAAAATATGGTTGATGAAGTTTTTGTGTGATTAATTTGATTATAATACCAAACTCTTACACATGTACCTTTAGTTTTCATAGTTTTCTGTTTAGGCAGTTTGGATGTTTCTGTCAACTGAAAAACAGTGAAGGACTAATTAGAACCATTTATACTGAGGTAAGGATGAAAGAGATAGAGAGATAGAGAAAGAGATGGAGACAGAGAGAAGAGAAAGAGAGATATAGAGGCAGAGAGACAAAAATAAAGAGAAAGGGAGAGACAGAGAGGGAGAGATACACAGATATTTGGGAAGAGAGGGGAGAGGAGAAACACAGAGAAAGAGAGGGAGACAGAGACAGAGATATACAGACACACACACAGAAACAGAGAGAAGAGCGGAGAAAAGAGCCAGACAGAAAAAAGCTGACAGAGAGACAGAAACAAAAAGACAGACGCAGGCACAGAGACAGACTCACAGAGACACACACACACACACACACACACAGAGAGAGAGAGAGAGAGAGAGAGAGAGAGAGAGAGAGAGAGAGAGAGAGAGAGAGAGAGAGACAAACACAGACACAGAGTGAGACAGAGATGCAAAGAAACAGAGAGAAGAGAGGAGAATAGAGGAGAGGAGAGAGAGAAAGAGACTGACAGAAACAGAGACAAAGAAACATTGAGACAGAGACAGAAAGAGAGAAACAGAGAGTGAGTGAGAAAAACAGAGAGATAGAGACAGACACACAGAGAAACACACACACACAGACAGAGACAAACAGAGAAGAGAGGAGGGTCGAGACAGAAAGAGACTGACAGAGACAGAGAGACAGAAACAGAGAGACAGAGAGAGACATTTAGACAGAGACACACAGAGAGAGTTTTTAGGGGGGAATGATGATAAACATTGTCAAATTACTGCAGAAAAGTTAGGGAAATTATTATCTCTTCTGCCTAAAGGGGCTACTGAGTTAGATGATCTTTAAGATGTCTCCCAGCTCTAAAATTTGGTGATTTTTATTAATCCATACCTACAGATTCTATACTTTTATATGATTCTACATGCTTACACACATAGGTAAAACTTGCAGATGACTGAATGATCAATGTACAAAACATTTATTAAGCACCTACTGTGTGATGGGAATTGGGTTGGGGTCTGGACACATACAAAGAGGTGAAATCATACCTACTTCTGAAGACTACAAGGTGTTAAGAGAAGATACAATGTGCCTGTATGTCATATACAGAATAGAAATAAGATTATTTTGATTAGAAAGCACTAGTACCTGGAGGAATTCTGAATTGTTGAGCTGATGTCTGAAGGAAGTTCAAGGGACTGATTAAACATTTGTTCTTCATTTAGATTCTCAGACTTCCTGACGACATAGACTCAGTTTACCAAAGTGACACAATTCTATTCAGGCTTTTTGTGACTGAGAGCTAGCAACATAAGATTGGCAGGTTTTGCTGAGACTTTGAATGGTTAAGGGCCCTAGCAAGCATTGTGCAGTAATATTCTAGGAAGAATGATTGTAAGTAATAAAATCAACCATTTTGGCGAATGAACATGAATTAATAAAATACAAATGATTTTAGAAATAAAATCTCCCCCATTTCTTATCTTGATTTGATGGAAATGGAATTTTCTATGCCCTGAATCTCCCAAATGACTCAGGTACTTACTGTGCACAAAGCTATCGGGCTGACACGGGAGTGAGGCAAAAGTCTCCTTCCTGTTTTATAGGTTTCATTTTAGAGGAGATTGTAAGAATGTGGGAGGAAGCTGAGACTTATGGAAAAGACCAACAGAAATGGCTGTTTCCTATCTCAGCCACGCCTGATCCTTGCTATGAATATTTCCTTTACAAATACAAAAACAAGGAGTCTGTGCTTTTGTAAATTTTGGCAATGTGGATGACAAAATAATGAGTTTTAAAATCTGTGAATTTAAGATGCCCTTTACTTCATTAGGTTAAGTAAGCCTGAATAGAATTGTGTCACTTTGGTAAACTGAGTCTATGTCGTCAGGAAGTCTGAGAATCTAAATGAAGAACAAACCCTTCAAAATTGCTTTTATTAAAGGGATAGAGACATGGAGAGAAAAGTTGAGATAAAAGTTCTACAACTTGCCATATGTTAATAATAACTTTTTGATATTTCGGTGAGAACAGACTCATCCATGTAGGTACACATTGTAATAACTCATTTATAGAAACATTTTACAACTGTTAACAAGTGGCCCTTTGAATGCTAGTTCTGGAATCTTGTTATCTCAGGGTGAGATAATCAGTTATGCAAAGCAGGGCTTAAGCCCCCATTAGTGCAACACTGTTTACACATGAGGCAGAAACTATAAATCAAATAGCAAAGTACTTAAGACAAAATAGCAAAGTGTTATGCACATGCTCACACAGGGAGGAAAATAAGCAGACAATAGAATCTCCCCATCTTCTCCTTACAGCTCACATGGATGGGGATCAAAATGTATATTTTAGTGTAGTTCTTGTGCTGGATTTTCCAATGTAGCTGGATTTTCCTTGGTTGGGGCTCTGGGCTGCTACTTCCCTCCATGTGGAATCAATCTAACTTTCCACATTTCTAGAGTCCAAACAAAGCCAAGTTCTGGCTTCAGCACTCATTTCTTTTGCTCAGTAGACTACAACCCATAACATCTGATTGTTCTGGTTGGACTTCTCATTCATGGCAGCATAATAGCCCCCGGGGCAACCTGCACCCAATCACCTCTCCATATGGTTCCCACTTAGTGTGCTTCAATCTTTACTTCCAAATTCCCACCTCCTAATCTTGTGTCCAGAAAGAAGTCTCATGAGGTTCTGAAACAGGGGAACTTCTCTCAACAAACGCTGTTGCCCTTGCTTCCCATTATAAGTCAGGAATCCTACTTGTGCTACATCAAGGGTATTCTGACCTGCCCCTATTATGTAGATCACAGTGTGCTATTTGGAAACTGAGGCTCAGAAGTTAAATAACTTTCCTCAAGATCATGCAGCTAGTAAAGGTCAGAAATGGAGCTCAAACCTGAGCCACCATACCGGGGTTGTGTATGATAACAGAACAATGATACTCATTTCAGAAGTTGAGACTGGAGGAGTAGAAACAGAGAAGGGAGCAGGGTAGCTAGGCACTCTGCTCAGAGCTTTACAGATATGTTCTCATCTGGGAGTAGGACCCATATTTTTCTGGGGCATTCAGTGTAGCCTTCGTCTTACTTAGTTCTGCTTTCTTCTGTTTTTGTGCTTATTCTCTTCTTCCTTTCATCAACTTTTTTTTTTACCTTTTTTTTCCTCTTTGTCTTTCTTTCCTTCTTCCCTCCTTTCTTTTGTCCTTTCCTCTTTTAGAGTCCTCTCTTTCCCCTTTTCTCCTAGTCACTGCTTTGCTTTCCTTCCTTTTTCTGCCCTTTCTCCCTTTTCCCTTTCTTTGTTTTCCCTCCATCTTTCTCCCCTTCTCTCCCCTCCTCCTCTCTCCCCTTCCTTTAATCTTCTTCCCCTTCTCTGTTCTTCTCTCTTTCCTTCCTATGTAGGGTTCTTTTTTATATCTTTTGTCCTGAGTTCTGGACCCCTGTACCCACCCCCTGCCCACCCCCTAGTTATCAGAGATATCTGGCTCCCAGCTCCCTCTCTGTCACGACTTCCCAGCAAAAGGGCATGGTTAATATCCGATTAGTCTGAGTTGGCAAGGAACCCCAGTGCTGTCATGGGCTTTGTGCCCATATGTTTTCATTTTCACATGATTGCAGTAAATACATTTCCTTCCTGATACGTTGAACACTGCCGAGCAGCTTCATGAAAGGTTCCAGCCTTCTCTCCTTTCTGTGTGTCTTTGTCCACTAAACAAAGGGCTTCAGGGACAAATGTCATGGCCTAAAGGACAGGCATCTGGGTGGCCCATGCTTCAGAGATGGTCTTCCTGCCACTGAGTAATGCAGTTATCCCAAATCGCAGCCTCTCCCCATTCTGGGCTACAGATAGCTGCGGAGGAATATGCAGAGATAGAACTAGCATTGGGAATTGTCAGATTTCAGATCATAATAGCTAACATGCATATGTTGCTTTAAGATTTGAAGAGTTTTTTATATTTATGATCTCATCTGGCCTTACCTCATCTTTACCTGGGGGGGAAGTGCTATTATTATCACCTCCATTTTGCAGATGAGAAAATTGAGACAGAGAGAGATTAAATGACTTAAGGATCACACAGCTAGTGTCCAAGGCAGGATTTGAACTCATGTTTTTCCTATACCAGGTCTACATCTGGTGATTTTTTTATTATTATGAAATTTTAGAGCTAGAAGGAAATTTAGAAATCATTCTTATCTTATTAAGTAGAGGCAGCGAATTAATTTAGTGAATTGAGTACTGGATCTAGTGCCCGGAAGAATGGAGTACAAATCCAGTCTCAGATCTTAGTAACTATGTGACCTTGGGAATGTCATAACCTTTCTCTGCCTCAGTTTTCTCATCTGTAAAATAGGGATAATAATAAGCCTTATCTTCCTTACTCTGAGACTCCTCAAACAAGTCTGGACAAAAAAAGGAAAATATATCCAAGGATAAGGTCAGAAGGGCAACCCCTTTTCCCACCCTTCCTAATTTCTCCTCTGTCAAAGATGACCTGGAGTTTCCTCATGTTGGATACTTTGCTGGGGATGACTTTGTAAATAAATGCATACACAAATGCACAAACACATATATGCATATAATATTATTTGCATACACACAGATATAAGAATTAAGACTATAATTATATTTAAGATTATAGTTATGTTTTTATATGTGCTTGTTATCTCTTCCATCAGAATGGAAGCTTCTTGGTGTTTCATTCTCTGTCCTTGCATCCCTAACACTTCCCATAATGCCTGATATCTAGAGGGACTTAACAAATCTTGTAAATTAATTAATTGGTCTGTTTCTCAAGGCAGTTCCTGACTTCCTGATTGCTCCAAGTTTTGAATTGATAGCCAGATCAGCTATTTAGTGTCCCCCTTCTCTCTGCTCACACCCCTGTTAGCCCAGTTTAGCCCTGGATCATTAATTACCAGTCTCCTGATTGGTATCACTGGTTTCAGTCCCCTCTCCTTTCCAATCCCTTTTTCTCAACTCTCAAAATGAGCTTTGTAGGATGCAAGATGATCATATCACTTTCCTATTTAAACATCTTCAGTACTCCTCCATTGATTTCTCCAGCAGTTTAAGGAGAAAATGCAAGTATCTAAGCCTGATATTTGCCAGTCTCCACAACATGGTTTCTGCCTTCTTTATAGACTTTCCCATTACTCCACTACATTCTCTGATGAGATCATAGCTATGTCATGCAATGAATTCTAAAGTTTTTAAGAGAGACCTTGAGAGTATTCTTGTATTGTTTTTTCTTTTTGTCTGTCACACGAGTGCTTGCCCTGTGAGATCTCCATCAAATAACATTTTTGGCAAGTGGACATTTAGCATTTGAACAATATGGCCACCCCAATGGAGTTGTGCTCTTTAGCTTGAGAAAGGACGTCAGTGTCTGGTACCTTATGCTGACAGGGGATCTTCAGAATCTTCCTAAGACAGTTCAAATAGAAGCACTTCAGTTTCTTGCCAGGTGCTGGAATACCATTTGTGTTTCACAGTCATACAGCAACAAGAGCAGCACAATGGCCTGCAGCCCTTCAGTTTGGGAGTCAGTCTAATATCTTTCCTCTCCCACACTTTCCTCTGGAGCCTGCCAAACCCTAGCTCTGGCAATGCATTTTTAAAAACTCATTGTCAATAAGTACATCCCTGTAAAGTAGACTGCCAAGGTAAGGGAACTCATCTACAGCGTTCCCAACTTCTCCATTTGTTGTAACTGATGGTTCCACAGAAGAATAGCATAGTGCTGGCTATGGAGTACCAGTGTTTTCTTCATGTTAATTATTGGGCCAAAATTAGCACAATTAACAGAGAATTGATCCATATTTTGTTACATCTCAGTTTTGAAGACTGCATTGAGTACACAATCATCATGCACACTCCCCCCATTTTCATTTTGACCTGTAATCTTTTTAACTTGAAGAATTTATCATCAATTCACTAGCTGACTTTGATACAAGTTTGTCCTCAATGAAGGCATTGGACTACGTGACTGAAAACATCATGCTAAAAAGCGCGGGAGCAAACACACAGCCTTGTTTCACTCCATTAATAACTGGGAAAGCTTGAGATCTGAGTTCAGTCTAGCTTTAGATGCTTCTTAGATGGGTGACTGTCAATCATCCTGAGTTCCCCAGTCCTTAGTTTCCTCCTCTTGTCATATGCATAAGGATATTGGACTGGACCTTGATCTCCAAGATCCTTCCACGTCTACAACTATAAGCCTAGCTTACGTCATCTCTCTAGATCTCAGTTTTCACCTCCACAAATGGCATGGTTCTACTCAATGACTCCCAAGTTCTTTCCAGTCCAAATCTCTGATCTGGCAATGCTCTATTCACATAAATCCAAATAGATTGTGTAGAAAAGTGTTGGTGCCCGAGGTGAGCGGTTTGGATAACTGCCAGTCTCTCGAAAGGATAAAATAAACCTTCACAGGAGACCTCATCCTTATACTAGATTATTATAATGCTTAAGTAAATCTCTGGATTTTTTAAATGTCTTATGAATTCAGTTTGAACATTTTTATTAGGCTTAATATCATTGGATTGTTCTGCTTTATGAATCATATCAGTTTTTTCTCTGAAGTTTGAAAGGAATGTTATCCATCAACTGAGGAAAAAAGCTATTAAATGAGCATCTTTTCACAGTATATAGATTCCCATCCCAGGGACTGGATTGTCCTCTTATCCATTCTAGAGAGGAGGAGGAATCTGGAAATGCTTAATCCTGCAGCTCACCACCCATCTTATCATCTCTCTCCAGCTGAAAAGCTATTTTTATAAATATTAGAGATATTTACATTTTATATTTATTTATGTTTTCATTAATAAATTTATATATTTATATTCAAGCCCTGTATTTCTGCTAACCCACCTCAAGCTGGATTCATAGCATCTTTGATTTCAAATTGTAGGGGACCATAGAATTCATAGATAAGGAAACTGAGACCCCCATAGATATACCACCTTCCCAACACTACACAAATATTTTGAGCAAAAGGTGAGCTTTGATCCCAGTCCTCTGACTTCAAAGTGACTGCTCTGACTAGTACTTTGTCATGCTACCTTACTTTGTCTTTCTAAAGAGAAGCACCACCTCATTTATCTTCAGGAGGGGGCCTTACCAAGAGTGTGCTGGTAACTATGGAAAAACCAGCTCTCCAGAAATGCAGGAAACACTTTGAAGTTTAATCTGTATTTTCAACATTTTCTCCACCACTTTCTTAAGTTTCTATAATCAGCAAGACAATAAAACAAGTTTTGATTTGTCATTTGGGAGCTGGTTTGAGCTGGCTCCAACATATCACTCCATCTTATCAAAATGCATTTTCCACAAAATTGAATCTTATTTTTTTCAGATTTTTTTCATTTTAGTCATTTTTGATGAAAATCTTTCTAAAATATATTATCTATTTTTTCACCTTGATCATAGTAACTTAACTCAAAAGAATTTTTGATGGCTAGAGTTATCAGCTCTGACCTGGACATTAGGAGATCTGGCTTTTAATTCTGTGCTTAACTACCTATATTATTTAAAACAAATCCATCCATCCATCAATCAATAATTAGGCACTTATTATGTGCTATGTACTTTATTAGGTACCAGGGATACAAAAACAAAAATGAAAGACTCCTTGACTTCAAGGGTTTACATTCTATGATTTTAACCTCAGTTTCCTCATCCATAAAATGATGAAGTTGGCCTAGGTGATCTCTAGAACTTCTTCTAGGTCCAACATTAAATGATTTTGTCAGAATGGTGCAGAGGGGAGAGAGCACAAGATTGGAAATCTTGCTTTCACTCCTAACATTGTTCTGACTCTGACTGGCTATGTCATATTGGACAAGTCATTTTACCTATAAGTACCTCAGTTTCCTCATGTGTAAAAATGAGCTCATTAGTCTACTAGTTATAACATTCTGTGATTTGATGATTGTAATGTGCTTTAATATGATGGTTCTCAGAGAGTATTGAGATGTTTGTCATCGCATTTCCTAAAGTAGGTACAGAATTGAGATGTTTGTCATCACATTTCCTAAAAGTAGGTACAGACTGCTCTTTTGAAAAAAAAATCTTTTTGTTATTTTAACAGTTTGTATAACTCCTCTTGCTCAATAGAATTTTCAGGTATCACTTCTTAATGTTATCCAAAGAAATTGCTTCCAGCAGTACCTTATTTCTCCTTTTAATTTACTGCTTCAAATTTGATAAGAGGTAGGAAGCCAGATAACAAATCTCGATAAAAGTGTGCATAAAGTAAGAGTAAATCATTCCGAATGAAGTCCTAAGGGAACGTTTTTATGAATAATCTATATCAACTTTGTGACATCTATATTGCCTATACCACAAAGTTTTTTTTTTTTTTAACTTGTTCTGTGGTTCTTGGCTGTGGTTAGGATAGTTGAGGCAAATGGATAAAGGAGATGGTCTTGATTTCACTCCCATAGTCTTGTTCTTTAAAGGCACATCACAGTTCTTGTTCTAATAATGACTCACTGTGTAGCTTTGACCAAATTACTTCATTCTAGGCTTATTTTCTTATCCACAAAATGATAAATTTGTGTATCATTTTATGCTTTTTAATCTTTCCCAATATTATTTTATTTGATCAATTTTGATCATAAATGAGGGGACTGGATGAGATGGATTAAAAAGTCTTTGCTATTGATCTTTGGTATTCCAGATTGAACGAGTCAGGAAAGTCTTCTATGGAACCAAAAGCACTTTGAAGCATTTAGCTCTGTTCTTGTAGAGATGCACCATCTGTATTATTCACCCTAAGAGTAGAGGGAAGGTCCCAATTTATTCTTCTCATTGTGGCTCAGTCTTCTGAGGGCTGAGTTCAAGCTCTGTAATGAATTTGTTTCTATCTTTTCTGGAGGCTAGGTCTAGAAACTCCTATCCCTCCACTAATGCCCTTGGAACTTTTACCATCTTTCAGGCTGTATGATCCACTCCTTGCTCGAGCTGTTCGGTCTTGAATTGCCTTTTCACAGCTACCAGGGGCTGAAAGGGTTCTGGGACTTCCAGTCTTTCCTTCATCCAATTGTTCCTCCACAGTTTCTAAAATAATCTTCCTGAAGTAAGCCTGACCATGTCATCCCTTTACTCTGTAACACTCAGTAACTCCCTATTACTCCTAACACGACATACAAACTTCTTGGCTTGATATTATTCTCATTTTACACAATCCAGCTCCAACCTACTTTTCTTTTTTTTTCTTTTTTTCTTTTTTATTAATTTTATAATTATAAATTTTTTGACAGTATATATGCACAAGTAATTTTTAAAATAACATTATTCCTTGTATTCATTTTTCCAAATTTTCCCCTCCCTCCTTCTACTCCCTCCCCTAGATGACAGGCAATCCAATACATTTTACATGTGTTACAGTATAACCTAGATACAATATCTGTGTGTAAATCCAATTTTCTTGTTGCACATTAAGAATTGGATTCCGAAGGTATAAGTAACAGATAGAAAGACAGTAGTGCTAACAGTTTACATTCACTTCCCAGTGTTCCTTCTCTGGGTGTAGTTGTTTCTGTCCATCATTGATCAACTGGAAGTGAGTTGGATCTTCTTTATGTTGAAGATAGCCACTTCCATCAGAATATATCTTCATACAGTATTTCCAACCTACTTTTCAAGGTTTATTTCTAAGCAAACTTCTTTGTGCACTTCTCCCATTTTACCCATTTTTTATTTCTCTAATTTCACAGCCTGTGCCCTAATCATTCATCTCCTCTTCCCCTTCATCTCTTTGAATCCCTGGCTTCCTTCAAAACTCGACTCATGTGTGATTTCCTAAGAGAAGCCTTTTCTGGTCTTTTGTGCTTGTGGATTTACTCTCTCTCCTCAAGTGATCATATAAATACTTCTCTCCTCATGTGTTATGATCTCTCAGTGGAGTGTAAACTCCGTGGGGGTAGGATCTGGTTTCCACTTTGAATTTCTACCCTCAGAAGCCCTTTCCTTACTTATCATGGGTGATTAATGAATCTTTTTTGGATTTGGAACAATCCTTGCATAAATAACCTTGAGGACTCAAGTTAGCTTGAATCTTTGTTCCTGCTAGTTGTTTCTTTTTATTATTTTGTTTTTACAATGCAGTGGCTTTATATTTCAATGTTAAGAACCAGGAGATTTCACCAACAGAAGTGAAGTGTGTGAGGATGGGGCAAACTTCAACCCCTAGAACTTCTAAGTTAGAAACTAATATGCTAAGTTTAAAGCATGCATCAATAGCAGCTCAGTGATACTGTGGCTAGAGGACAGAGCTTAGAATCAGCAAGACATCATTTTAAATCCTCCTTCTTCTGCTTACTGTGTGACTCTGGGCAAGTCGCTTAACTTTTCCCAGTTGCTCCTCAATTATAAAATGGGTATAATAATAGCACCTACCTCACAAGATTGCTGGATCAATTGAGATAAAGTATTGTGCAAAACTCAAAGTGCTATAGAAATTTTAGCTATTATAAGCATGTACACTAAGAGTACTTTTGTAGATAGGTGAGAGGAGAAGAGTTGGAAGGAAGCAGGAAGAGAGAAAAGAAGTAAAGAAGGAAGGAAGGAAGGAAGGAAAGAAAGAAGGATGGGGAGGGAAGGAGAAAGGAAGGAAGGAAAAAGGGAAGGAAGGAGGGAAGAAAGGAAAAAGGGAGAGGGAGGAAGAGAGGGAGAAAGGAAGAAGGAAGGAAAGGAGGAAGGAAGGAAAGAAAAAAGGAAGGAAAGTAGGGAAGAAAAGATGGAAGGAAGGAAGAAGGGATGGGGGAAGGAAGGAAGGAAGGAAGGAAGGAAGGAAGGAAGGAAGGAAGGAAGGAAAGAAGGAAGGAAGGAAGGAAGGAAGGAGAAAGGGAGGAAGGAAGGAGAAAGGGAGGAAGGAAGGAAAGGAAGGAAGGAAGGAAGGAAAGAAAGAAGGAAGGAAGGAAGGAAGGAAGGAAGGAAGGAAGGAAGGAAGGACGCATTTATTAAGTTTCAGGCATTGTGCTTAGTAAGAGACAATCAAGGGGAATAGAATATGGTAAAGGAATTGAGGTCAATAAAAAAGAAATAACAACTGAACTTGACATCTACAGAGTACTTTATTCAAAAGTCACATGTTCAGCATATTGCAAAGATTGAGATCCAGAGGTTTTGAAGAAATCATCTAAATTTTTTATTCTTATCAAGATAATCATGTAATAATAAGTCCTGGACCTGCCTGGGATGTCATTCAAGTTGGAAAAGCATATTCAGAAGATGATTTATCTTCATCAATCCCAGTTATCTGGGAAGAATGTGAAGAATGTTCCATTAAAACTGATAAGATGGGGGAGGACACAAACTGTTATTTGGCAGTATCATCAATGGGCACCAATAGCTTCTTGATTGTGAGAATGCAGAGTAGATTGATGCCGAACGGAGTTCATTTTCCACCATAGCCTGAAGATCTTGATAAAAATTCATCCTTTACTTCTCGTTATTTGACTTGTGAATCACATTGGCTTTTAAAAAAGTTTTAAAACCTTGTTTATACACCCCCAAAGGAGGTGGGAATAGCCCAGGTTTACCTGAACTTCAGACTAAAAAACCCTCCTACTCTGATGTTCTCCAATTATACATCCAGATGACTCAACGCACAGAGCACACTCTTGTTCTCCCACAGTTTCAGTAGGAGGATAGAGCTGGGGAAATCTCCCTGATAGCAGCTCTCCCCCATTTGGAAGCTTCCTTCCTTTCACCTTCTGTTCATCACTTTTCTGTAGGTCACCACCAACAGCTGAATTGGCTCGAAAGCATCATCTTGTTGACTGAGTCAGGCCCATTCCAGGGACAAGAAGCTGGGGCCCTCTTCCAAGTACTTGCTGCATCCATCCTCCCCCTCCTGTTTCCCCGGTAACCCTGCTGGCCTGGGTGAGCAAGCTCCATCCTCAAGGAGATTACTATGGCTCACCTGGGTTTGAAGGCAAGAGCCTATCCAAAAGATGCCCTCAATATTCTCAATGTACTCTTAATTGGGGTGTCTACACCTCTCACTGGAAGCCATATCCAGAAGCAGAACAGAATTCTTATCCTTTAACTTCAGGAAATTAACTCGGCTCTTGAAAAATCACATAGAACATTTTAGATTTGACCTTGTGGTTAATGGAGAGCCACCAGAGGAGACCCCTTGCTTTAGAGATGAGGAAGTAATAATCACAATAGCTAGATTTATATCACACTACACTAAGCACTTGACAGCAAAGTTTCACTTGATTGTCACAATCATCTAGGAAAAGAGTTGCTATTATTATCCTCATTTTACTGGTAAGGACACTGAAGTAGCGGTTCAGTGATGATTTGCCCAGGAAAAAAACAGCTAGGATGATTCTGAGGCTGGTTGAATTCAATACTTCCTGACTCCAGGCCAGGTGCACCATCCAACTCCCTTAAATGGCTTTGTCTCTACTAGTTTCTGACTCATCCTCCCAAGAACTAGAAATTCAAAGTTAAATATAGTCCATTAATGGTGATAGAGGGAGCAGATAGGAAGTAGAGAAGACTTTCCTAAAAAGAAAAAAAAAAGGGGGGGTGTTGGGAGAGTAGAAGAAATTGGCAGTGAGAATTGATACTGATAGAGGAAGAAAGATTTAGGACTTCCTCTCCAGGAGCCTGTTCCCCTTCTCCTCCTGGAGCCTCCATTTGGTGGAAGGGCCTGGGGCAGGCCTGCCTTCATTCTCCTACTGGCCCTGCTCTTGACTTTCTGAATTTTAAACCCATGTCCGTGCACCAGGTATTTTCATTTGCCGTCACCTCCATTTTTTCAGCTCTCATGTCTTTTCCATGTTGCTTTCCTCCAGTAGCATGTAAGCTCCTCAAGGGCAGGAATTGTCTCTTTACTTGTACTTATAGTCCTAACACCTAGTACAGAACTTCCTTTCTTTTTCCTTCCTTCCTTCCTCCCTCCCTCCCTCTTCCTTCCTTCCTTCCTTCCTTCCTTCCTTCCTTCCTTCCTTCCTTCCTTCCTTCCTTCCTTCCTTCCTTCCTTCCTTCCTTCCTTCTTTTTCAAAGATATGAACTAGATTATATATTAAAATGGAAGCTATAAAACTTTTTCTTCACAACCTGAGTGGAATGTCACAACCCAATATACTGGTACCAAGTACACTGAGAGTGAGATGCACATGAAGGGAGTATATGAGCCAAAGTAATTTCTACCTCTAGTCCTACAAGCTCCTTATGTCCTTCCTTTCCCTTCTTAGAGCCCGCATTTCCCCATGGGTACACAGTGTTTCTCCTGAATGTTTTCTCACTAGGGCTCCTAGGGTCTGCTTCTCACCATAGCTTTACTTGAGATTTCCAAGGGCGTGTTAGTTCTTAGATCCCTAGTAATCTCTCTTCTCTGCTGCCAGTGGTCCCACTGCTTGAAACTGCTGCTTCTTAGTGCATTATGGGCTTTTTGGTCTGGGTGCTGGTCAGACCTACTCTTAGATAAGTAATGATAGGCTAGAACAGAATTAAGAGCTTTACATGACAAGCCAGGGAATTTGGTGTTCAAAGGAGATTACTGGAGCTTCTTGAGGGGAGTGACTTGTAAAAAATGGGCTGAAGAGAGAAAGTGTGTGAAGGAGACTAATTAGGAAGCTATTTCTCTAGTTGGGTAAGAGGTAATGAGGATGTAAATTGTGTGAGTCCAGAGAGTGAAATGGTGATTATGGAGCTAGAATGACTAAGAGTGGACAACTAACTTGATATATTGAGGGGTGTGGGAGAATGTAGACCAACTTGGAGGTTCTAAACCTGGGTGACTGGAAGGAGGATAGTATCCTCAACAGAAATATAGAAATTAGGAATAGGGATCACTTTGGGTAGAAAAGATGAAGGAGTTCTGCTGCAGAAAATTTACATTGAGATACTTGCAGAACATCCCTTTGGAAGTTTACTAGATCATTGATAATGGGGCTCAGGAGAAAGACTAGAGTATATAGATCTTGGATTAATTTACATAAAGATAATAACTTGAATCTATGGAGATCTGATGAAGTCACCAAGATTTGGGTATGGAATGAGAAGAGATGGCTCAGTAATAATTATTTATACAGCATCTGCTACATGTGAGGTCTGTGTTAAGTGCTTTACAAATATCTCACTTGAGTCTCACAGAAATCCTACCATTTTACAATTGAGGCGACTGAAATAAACAGAGATTAAGTGACTTGCTCAGGATCACACAGCCATTAAGTATTTGAGGCTGGATATGAACTCAGATCTTCCTGATTCTAGATTCAGAGCTCTAGAGTTTGGGAATATACCCAGATAAGGAAACAATATATCAGCAGAGAGTATTGTCAAAAAATCCAGGAAATTGAGAATAATCAGAAGGAAAGGGCGATTAATAATGTCAAATGCCACAAAGAGCCCAAGAAGTCCACCAGATGCACAATGGAGCTATTTGAGTGAAGGCCAGGAACTAGCTGGGTATTTTAGTCTTCATCCTCTTAGTCTCTCAGGACTCATTTCCCAACATGTAGATGACGATAATAATACCTCTTTTCTACCTGGCTTCAGGAAAGAATGGCAGCAATAGTCTCAAGTACCATGATTATCTACCCCCCTAGGAAGTCTCAAGTATGATGATTATCTTCTTCCCCTAGGAAGTCTCCATTAGGATATCCAATGTACTTAGTCCTGCATTGGGTCTATAGTTTCAAAGTAACTTAAAAAAACCACAATGACAAAACTCAGATCCAAGGATTCTCACCAAAAGAAGAGTATTTGAAACCACCGAAGTGAATGAATAGATGAGAACTATTTAATTCAGGAGCAAGCACCTTGGGGGAGTAAGACACATTGCTTACATCTCACAAAATATCTTTCTCATTCATACATTTCTCTCTACTCATATGTTCTCTTGTATGTCAATTCAGACCCTTATTACTCCCTTTTGGATTATGGCAATTGGGCTCCTTTTCCCAGTCTTTTCCCTCTTCAATTCTTCTTCCACACAGATTCCAAATTGATATTTGATATTTCCCTTCCCTTCCCTTCTCTTTCCTCCTCCCATCTCTCCCTTTTTCTTTCCTTTCTCCTTCTCCCTTTCCTTTTCCCTCTCCCTCTCCTTCCCTCCTTCTTCTTTCTTTCTCTTCCCCCCTCCAATTTCTTTCCTCTCCCCATCTTACCTAGGCTGAAAATTCAGAAGACTATTCAAAGGTCAATCTCACTACTAAACAACATAGGAGGTTCACACCATCCTGTTTCCAACCTGGCTTTGGCTCACTCTATCGTTAGACAAATTAATGGCTCTTAAGGGCTCTTAGGGGCTCATGAAATTGATGCTGAACTTCGACCAGTAGTTTGGAGCTTTTAATCTCAAAAAACCTTTAATTTCAGCCTTCCCTCGAGTAAGGATTACAGGTATTCACCATGTACCTTGGCCAATTGGATATTTTAAAAACATATCAGATTGTATAACTTCCTTAAAAAATCTTCAATGGCTCCCTGTATTGCATAAAATAGAAAACTTTCAGCCTGGCCTTTAAGGCCACTTTTCAGTCTTAAATCTTGTTGTTTTCTTCCATGTGCCTTCCATTATAGTCAAACTATAATGTTTCTATTACAGTCAAACTGGTCTGCTCTTAACTGTTCATCTGTATTTCCTATTTGCCCCTCATGGTTTTGCATGGTGTTCCTCCACCTCCAACCCATGGCCAAAATTCATTCCCTTCTCATCTCTACCTTTTAGAATCCCTAACTTCCTTGAAAGCACAGGTCAGATGCCATCTCCTACAAAAGCCCTTTCCTCCTCCCATTCTTTAGTCAGTAAGACTGTCTTACTACTGGAATTACTCGGTATTGTTTGTGTGTGCCTTGTATTTCCATGTTGAAATACATCATGTAGAATAGAAGCTCTTTGAGAATAAGCCCTAAGCACGTCCCTCTGGTTTTTGTATCCCCAGTTAGCTAGCACAGTGCCTGGGGTACAGTGGATATCTAATAAAGATTTGTCTAAATGAATCACCATGATGATCTTAGAGTCATGAAAAGATTGGCCTGCGAGGGTTATTCTTAGAACTTATTTTGGTTATAAATTAAAAAGAGAAAGAGAGAAGGGGCTCTTTGGCGCAACTATTCTGTAAGCAGACCTGCTGTCTGCTGGGTAGTCAGATGATGTAAACAAACTGATTTCCCCAGACAGTTGCATTTTCTGTTTGGCTTGTGCTCTCAATTAGCTAGATGATGTAAAACCAGATTTGGAGGCATTTCACCCCTTTTTCTTCTTCCCAGAGCTCCATTTTCCTTGCTCCTTCTCAATCCTTGCCTTCCACTGCACCCTCTGCTCCCCAGCTGTGGAAAACTTACTCTACAGCAGCTGCTTGACATTATTAGCCCTGATTTCTTTATTTCTTTTTTTCTGCTTGTGAGATTTTTGAGGGGGAAGGAAGAGAAAGACATGGTTAGGGGGAGGAAAGACATAGTTAGGGAGTTAGGGGGACAGCAATCAATACTGTCTTGGATTTCAGGGCAAAATGCTCTTGATCTGACTAGTTACTTTCCAGCCACTAAGAATGTAGAAGCTCTACAATCTGGCAGAATGCAGCTGATGGATTTGCAGAAGGACTCAAGGATAATTGGCATTTTAATGGGAAAATGCCATGTTCCCAAGTGTCAGAATTGCAATAAGATATTCCATGGGCCATTAACACAGTTCTTGGGTAATTAAAGTTGTTCACCCATCAGTCTTGGTCTCAGAACATACCCAAGGCATGAAGGAAGTAGTGTTTCTGGAGATACCCAATTGTCTAATGCCACTAAATTGGACTCAATTATGGAACCGTTACCTACATATGCAAAAAGCACCATAACTGCCTTTAGCTTCCCTCCCTATTTCTCCTTCTCTTCCTTCCTTCCTTCCCTCTTTCCCTCCCTCCTTTCCTCCCTTCTTCCTTCTGTCCCTCTTTCCCTCCCTTTCCTCCATCACTCCTTCTTTCCTTCCCTCCTTCCTTCTTCCTTCCATCCCTCTTTCCTTCCATATTTCCAGCACTCATTCCTTCCTCCATTCCTTCTTTCTTTGCTTCCTTTCTTCCTTTCCTTCTTCCTTTCTTCTATTCCTTTCTCTCCATCTTTCTTCCTTCCCTCCCTTCTTCCTTCCATCCCTCTTTCCCTCCCTTTCTTCCATTACTCATTCCTTCCTTCCTTCCTTCCTCCCTTCCTCCCTACTCATTCCATTCCTCTCTTTCCCCTTCCCTCTCTTCCTTCTTTTTCCCTCCTCTTTTCTCTGTTCTTTCTTACTGCCTTTTTTTTCATTCTCTCAAATATTTATGGAATCTACCACAAAGAACTACTCTGGAGAGGTCAGGCCAGGGTAATAACTCCAGGTAGAGAAATTCTTCTTAGTTATCATCCTAACTTAATAAGGGTATTTTCAATTCAATTCATTTCAATTTGATAAACACTTAATATGCCCATCCCTCCAGCTTCCTTATATTACTCTTCCTACCTTTCATTGTGCCCTCTGGAAACCTTATTCTATTGTTAACCAATTTTTTCATATTAGACCTATGCCCTCCCTTCTAGAAATTGCTTTGCATAAATATTTGTATTTACTTACCTGTTATTTTCCACAAATAGAATATAAGCTCTACAAAGATTGCTTCATTTTGACTTTGCATTTCTAGTTTCTGGCTCTGTGCCTGGTACATAGAAGTTGCTTACTAAAAAAAAAATCAGATAAACTAATACATAAAGTGAAAACATCAAAGCATTATAAAATATTATCATTCTTAATAAATCTTATGTTGAGTAGAATTGAATTGAACTGAATATTAATATGGGTTGGGTACTATACAGCATGCTATAGATACTTAAGACATTGCCCCTGCCCTCAAGGAATTTCTGATCTAATAGTAGAGATAAGGCATAGAAACAGCTATAGTGCTAGGGAGTTAGCAAGCATGAAGTACAAGTCCAGAAAAAGCGTTAGGAGATAATCCTCAAGGAGAGTTCCCTTTCAGGTGGGTGGGATGGCTAAGGTAACAGCAATGGTTTGAATATACACAGCTAGGGGGCCTAAAGTTGTGTAGACAGCAGAGGGAAAAATAACTATAGGAGACAAGAGGTAGGTAGATTTGGATGGAAATCAGAAGTATAAGATAAGTCTAGAATGACTGAGACCCTGAAATACCAAGACAAAGAGTATATGTTTTACTTGGCAGGGAAAACTAAAGACTTGGGAGTAGAGGAAAGACATTATTAGAGAGGCAGCTTCTGGACCTGGAGTCAGGAAGATTTGAGTACAAATTCAGCTGTGAGACTCTGGGAGAGTCATTTTATTTTTTCCTGCCTCAGTTTCCCTATCTTAAAATAGGGATATTAGTCACACCTACCTCTCCCCCAAAGTTGTTATGGATATCAAATGAAATAACATTTATTCAATGCTTCATAAACTTTTAAATTACACAAATGCTAGCTGTGATGATGATGATTTAAGATCTCTTGATTAAATATTAGGGGTTCAGGAATACAGAAAGGAAGAAAATATGGTGTAGAAAGCTAACTCCACTCTTTACCATCTATGTGATCATAGTTAGGGAAATCTTAATCTTCTGTTTTCTCATTCGTAAAATATGGAGATTGGACTAAATCAAAGCTTCTTAAACTTTGGATCATGATCCCATATGGAGTTGCAAAACTGAATGTGGAGAGGGGCACAAAATTATGACTTATTGTCAATAAATGTTTGATTTGTATACCTATGTACCCAGAGTCACATAAAAATTTCTTAGGCAAAAAAGGATCATGAATAAAAAAAGTTTAAGAAGCCCGGACTAAAAAATCTCTAGCTTTAAAACTCTGAAGACAAAGGCAAATAGAGATCTTATTATTTTTTTTTTAATTGCTTCAGAAGAACTATAACTTGGTAAAGTGGACTATAGACTGTGATTTCCACTTATCAGGTTTTAACTGAGTCAGGAAAGAGTCTGCAAAGTGAGACTGCTTCTGTAGTATCCACTCCTAGAAAAGATCATTGAACACTACCACCCAGGCCTCATCTTTTCCCTTTGCATGAGCACTAGATGGTTGATAGCATGGGTGTGCTCCAGAGATAGGATCAGGTTCCCAGAATTTAGAAGTTCAGGCTTTCCAATTATGTCTAATTCTTTGTGACCTCATTTAGGGTTTTCTTGACAGGGATGCTAGAATTGTTTGCCATTTCTTCCTCCAATTCATTTTACAGATGAGGCAGCCAAGGCAAACAGGGCTAAGGGACTTGGCTATGATCACACAACTTATTAAGTGCCTGAAAATAGATTTGAATTTAGGAAAATGAGTCTTCCTGACACCAGACCCTACACTCTTTCTACTGCTGTATATGCTTGCCTCCAGGGCTCTAGAACTGCTCCCTCCCCCCAACTTTGTTAGGGTTAATGGTAAGTAGACGAGCCTAAGTCCCAAGGAAGTTTTTAAAAGTCCCCTGAGAGGAAGGAATCTCTCCCAGGGCTCTAAGTCCATTCTTTGTTCTATTCCTTTCTGATCACAAAGGGTAAATAGGACAAAAAGCCATGTCTATGACTAAGAATCCCTTTTATAATCCAGCACAAAGAAGTGGCTAATGTGCAAAAGTCCATCCCACAATAGTCAGAGCTGACCATTTCATCCCTAATTGATCCACAGTGAGGACGGAATAAATCAAATGAACACGAGTTCAGTCCTCCCCGGGAAATGCATTCCAGGTCCCATGAAAATGCTTATCTCCCTGTAAGTTCATCAAGATAACAGGAAACTCCCATGATCAAGCTCCTCCCAATTAAAGATTTTCAGGCCCAGAAAATCAAAGCAAGATGCCCATATCCCCAATTCTGGATCGTTCTCTAGGGACCTAGGAAAGTTCCAGATTGTCAAAAAAAATCTATGCAATGCAGCTGCTGCTGTGGTTTTTCCCTCTGAAGGATTGTCTAGTTCCTTGCATTCCCCTGCCCCCAAATCTTCAACTCTGGGAAACCATAGAAATTTCCAAGACGTACAATTCTTCGATGCTCTACAAATGAACGATTGTTTATGAGAGCCAAGACTTAGGGAATTTCATACTAACTCCCCATTCAAACCTATACACAATTCCACTAACTTCACATCTGCTTTAGTACTTATGAAGGTCTATCCCAAAGCTCTAGCAGCAAGAGCAAAATAAAAGGAGGGAAAGACAAAACAAAGCTCTCTTCTTTTCCCAAAGGCAAAACACCTTGATTGTAATTTACTAGAGGATACTTGCACCTGATGGGGATGGTAAAAGATAGTTCATAGAGGCTTACCATAAGATACGTATATACCTTAGAATTCCTGGGAATATCAGGTGTACCAGCTTATTGCTCTCCCTCATTCCAACTTTGAAGATACACCCTTCTGGAAATCCATGACTAATCTTCCTCTCAGAGCCCCCCACAAAAAAAGATCCTCAGTCATACTAAAAGAGAGCCGCCCAATCATCCCCATAAAGAGCCTTAATCATCCTCCACCCCAGAAGAGAGCCCTTAACCACTCCCCAAGATAATTCTTGGGAAAAATAAGGACTACATTCTACCTTGTCAAGGAGGGGAAACTGAGTCCTGAATTATGTGGTTGATATTTACAAGCCCCAACCCAGCATTATTATACATCCCAACATAGTTAGCAAGGTAGCAAAGGAGCCGATGTGAGGAAGAATCCCCCCTGTATTTGGCCCATCAGGACTCCTACTCTTGGGCAGGGATTGAGCAAAAGGATATCGGTCAGATTGCAATCTTTTTCTCTCTCCTTCCTGTACTAGCCATGACTACTCCCACACTGCCACTTACTACCAGTATGATCTGGGGCAAATTAGTCGTGTTTCTTAATTTCCTCATCTGTACAAAGAGAGCATTGGGTTGATTTCTGAGATCCCCTTCAGATCCCATTGGAAATGCCCTCCTCAAGGAGGAGCCTCAAGGAGGCAGGACCAGTCTCCATCCTGGGCTGGGCTGCCACGGACCAGTCAGCCTTCACTTTTACCTGTCGTGCCTCAGTTTCCTAACCTGCCATTTATAGGGCGGAAGGGG
This sequence comes from Sminthopsis crassicaudata, assembly GCF_048593235.1. NCBI lineage: Eukaryota > Metazoa > Chordata > Mammalia > Dasyuromorphia > Dasyuridae > Sminthopsis > Sminthopsis crassicaudata. Next base: position 722,344,282 of record NC_133617.1, read on the forward strand.
GTTGACTGTTGACCTTGAAGGTCCCTCGCTCCTTTTCAGCTGCACATTTCAATGGAAAGAACGTGGATTTGGAATTGGGGACCCGGTTCAAAGCCTACACTTGTCACTTACTGCCTGTGGTGCACAAGTTGATGTTACCTCTTGTTCATGGCAACATAATAACTGCTAAAAGGAAACCACATTGGAGTTTTCCGTGATGAGATCATAGCTCGTTCTTCTTTGTCCTGGGCGACCTCAGGGGCCTCTCTTGACTTAATCTATGATCTGACCATCTATGCCCCTTTGATCTTTAAGGAAGAAGAAAATGGAGGTGAGAAAGAAGGAAAAGAAAGGTGGGAGGGAGGACTCTGGGGTAATTCGTAGCCATTCCGGAAAGGGGGAAGAGAAATCGAGCCGTTAGGGGACGGGGCTGGGAGCCTCGCTCTCCCCCCACCTCGCTCCCACCCGCCCTCCCTTCCATCAGACCCAGAGGTCCCGGGAGCCCCCGTGTTGGTTTGCCTCCGTTTCCCTCCGTCCTCTGCCCAGCGCTTTGCACGCACCCGTCCCTGGAATAACGGCCAATTATCCCCGCCCTTTTCCAAAGCTTCAGTCGAGAAAGGTTCCCAAAGGACAGATTTTCTGCTGACGGTTAACTTTGACAGTGTCCCTGAAACAAACACATCGCTTCTCCGCGCTGTCTCGGGGTTCCACAGTGCCCCCCTGTGGTCAACGAGGCCAGCTTGTTCGGATGATGCGCAGAATGGAGGGGAAGGCTCTCCCCTCCCAACCACAGAGAGCGCTCAGCCAAATCCTCCGCCCCAAAAAGAGCCCCAGCCGCTCCCCGACAGAGACCGCAAATCTTCTCCCTAAAAGAGAGCCCCAGAGTGAGCCTCAACCATCCCCCAAAGAGCCTTCATCAGCCTCCACCCCAAAAGAGAGCCCCTAACCGCTCCCCAACAAAGAGTCCCTCAATCGTTCCACTGAAAGGGAGCCCCTGACAAAAAGACCCTCAGTCATCCTAAAAGAGAGCCCCTCAAAGTGAGCCTCAACCATCCCCCCAAAGTGAACCTCAACCATCCCCCCAAAGAACCTTCATCAGCCTCCACCCCAAAAGAGAGACCCCAAACAGTCCCCAACAAATAGTCCCTCAATCATCCCACTGAAAGGAAGCCCGCGACAACAAAGACCCTCAGTCATCCTAAAAGAGAGCCCCCCAAAGTGAGCCTCAACCATCTCCCCAAAGTGAACTTCAGCCATCCCCCCCAAAGTGAACCTCAACCATCCCCCCCAAAGTGAACCTCAACCATCCCCCCCAAAGTAAACCTCAACCATCCCCCCCCAAAGTGAGCCTCAACCATCCTCCAAAAAGCCTTACCCTCCACCCCAAAAGAGAGCCCCCAACCACTCCCCAACAAAAGAGCCCCCTCAATCTTCTCACTGAAAAGGAGCCCCCCTCACAAAAGATATCTTCAATCATCTTCATCCCACAGAAAGGGAGCCCCCCAAAGAGAGCCTCAAACATTCTCCCAAAAAGAGCCTCCATCATCCTCCATCCCAAAAAAAGACCCCCAATCATTCCCAAAGAAAAAGTCTCAACCTTCCCACAAGAGGCCCTTGACCATTCTTCCCAAAAGAGACTCCCCAATCATACCCTTATGCAAAAAGGATCCTTATAATTCCCTCAATAGAGATCTCTTCCAACTAAGAATCCAAACCACCCTCAAAAAAGGAAGCCTCAATATCCCCTTCAAAAGAGCCCAACCATTTCACAGAGACACAACTATGCCCCTAAAAGAGCCTCAATCATCCTTCCAACCCCCCCAACACCTCCCAAAAGAGATCCCCAGCCCCCATGCTCTCCCTTCAGGGGAAGGAATCTGAGCTGTCCTCTTGTCATTTCCCCCCCCCCAGAAATCTCCCCCTCCTCTTCTCCTGTTGAAAAGAGCAGCAGCAATGCTTTTTGCTGGCTGCATCTGCTGGGAGGCCCTCCTCCTTGCCAGGCGCTCGAGCCGCAGCCAGCCTCAGAGCCCCAGTCTGGTACAGTGAAAAGCTTGCTGAATTTGGAGGGCACAGCCCTCCTTCAAAATGCCCCCTGATGCTTCATGCCTCTGGCAGCTTGGGGAAGGCACTGTCTGCGCCTCTCCTTCCCCATTTGTAAAGGAAGAGGCTCACCAGATGGGAGCTTCCAGAATCTCCCAGGTCTATGTCTGTTGTGCATTTAAAACAGTTAAATCCTCAGTAAGCCACAGGAAAAATGAAAATCACTGTGACAATGGGGAAGAGATGCTTCCAAGGCAGTCCCTCCCTCCCATCCTGAGAACTGGAGGAAGGTTAGCCCAAGCCCCCTCCCTCCCAAGCTGAGAACTGAAGAAAGGTTAGCCCAAGCCCCCTCCCTCCTATCCTGAGAGCTGGAGGAAGGTTAGCCCAAGCCCTGGGTGAGGGGGAAGGAGAGGGAAGCAAGAAATGGTTGAGAGAGATGAATGGAGAGGGCACAGCTTCGAGGGCCCTCATCTCAGTACTTTTCACAAGGTCAGAGAGTTAGAGCTGGGAAGTATCTTGATAGTCACCTACTCTCTCACTCCCACTTTACAGTTGACAAAACTGAGACCAAGGGAAGTTAATGACTTGAAAATCAGGCCAATGGTGAGTAGTAAAATCAGAATTTTCACTCAGCTTCTTTGAGACAAAATCAGGGATGCTTCCCACTGTCTCATGTAGCCTTCCTGTGATCCCTGCCATTAGGGGACTCCCTCCAATTGAGGACAATCACAGCCCTTCTTCTCCTGGATGATTCCTGCTTATATGTGTCCACAGGGAGACCACACAGTACTGGGGGGTTCAGGCTCTTTAGCTTACTGTCCCTCAATCTCACTGCTTAATCCCATCTTTTCAGGCCATGAATCTCAATGACCACAGAGACAGAGAGGCGTGAAGTGTCATTGATTTCAACTTTTCTATTTTACAGATGAGAAAACTGAGGTTTAGCTCCACATTTCAGTTTTCTCATTTCATTTATTTCAACTCTCCTATTTGAATATGAGAAAACTGAGGTTTGCACCTAACTTCAGTTTTCTCACCTATAAAATAGGAGAGTTGAAATAAATGACCTCTCAAGTAATTTGCCTAAGATTAAAAAAAAAAAAGAATTTCCAAGAGATATTTTTTTCTTTGACTTTCTTTGAAAAAGGTTTTTAATAAATAAAACATTTTTCAAGGACTAGACAGGTATGATAGTGCTTTAGAGACTCTATTCTTTAAATATGCAATTCTAAAATAAAATTGCATTTGAGGAATGACTTGAACTCAAGTTCTTTAGATCTAGTGGAAAAAGTGTTGGGCTTGGAATCAAGAAGTCTTACCTTCATAAGTTCAAATCTTGTCCGAGACATTTACTACGTGACTCTGGGCAAGAAACTTAACTGTTTATCTCAATTTCCTCATCTGGAAAATGAGGAAGGGAAGGAAACAGCAAACCACTCCAGTAACTTTGCTAAGAAAACCCAAAATGGAATCACGAAGAATTGGACACAATTGAACCATTTCTGACTCCAGGGCCAGTGCCTTTTCCCCATGTCTATTCTATGTCTCCATTGGTAACAAAGCATTTGGATCAAATACACTCTTAAAGATATCCATATTGACTGTGCTGGTATCCAAACTAATCACATTTATCAGAGGGAAGAATATTGGCCAAAATTCAATCTACTAAACATCCTAATTGCTTGGCCCAGCATTCAAGAATCTTCATTCACAAATTTATTTCAGTTAATCTTACACTTCTCTTTGTCAAGTATCCCAAACTCTAGCCAAACTCAACTAGCCACAATTCCCTGAACACACCCTGCTCCTTGTTTTTATTTATACCATTTGGAATTCCTTTTCTAGCTCCCAACTTCAGTTGAATTGCTATATATTCTATCTCTAACATGAAGCCTTTTTTTCATTCCTCCATTAGACTATAAACTCCCTGAGAGAAGGGATTATCTTTTGCCTATTTTTGTAATCTCAGGGCATATCGTAGGGCTTAGCACACAGTAGGTTTTTCATCAATGTTTCTTGACTAATTGATTTCTCATTCTGACCTCTCCTCTTCTATTACTTCACTTTGAGAATAGTTAATACAAGGTTTTATAAAGGTGAATATTGAAAATTATCTATGCATATGTTTTGAAAATTAAAAAAACCTTTATAAAAAAAGAATAGTCATTAGCTAATAAATATTTATTAAGTGCCTACTGCATACTAGGCACTGGGCTATATAATGAGGATACAAATAAGAAAAAGGAAATGTTTTATCCTCAGGGAGATTACAGTCTAATAGGGGAAGCCAAGACCCCAAAGGAAGCCCCAAAATGTGGAGAGATATGCTTTGTTTTGTTTTTTTGACAAAATTTTTTGATAAAAAATACTTTTTCCTACTCTGGCAGGTGATTGTAAGGAAATTTCCAATGAAGAAACTCCAGGGCAAATCAACACTATTGTTCAGCTTCAGGTTTGAGACAGCTGGGTGACTATGCAGTGTTTGTGTGTCAGAAGTATGACTGGAAAAGAGGCTTTTTTGGGGATCTCACAATCAGCTCTCTACCCACTTAACCATATCTCACATTACATTTTTAGAGCTAGGAGAAGTATTAGAGCTCATTTGGTTCAATCGCTTAATTTTATAGGACCCAGAGAGACATTGTCACTTGTGTAAGGGCACAAGCCATGGGCAGGATCCTCAACCATCCATCTATTGAGGTTCTCAGCTAGGGGGTGCATAAGGCAGGATTTGAATGCAGGTTCTGGGTCCAACTTCAGCCACTGAACTGGGCTGTTTCTCTCAGTAACTCTGATTGAGAGTTTTGGTGTCGATGTGTTGGTGTGTGTTGGAAATGTTAGACAATTAGTCTTCAGAGAGGACACATCTGGTAACCATACTCTTCTCCGGCAGAATTTGAGATTGGAAAAAAAATAAGCCTTAACTGATTTTCCTCTCCCACTAACCATAACAACCACTGAAGGCTTCTCTCTGGCCAGATTTGGGGTGTAAGTTTTCCTTTGCATAAACCAACTAAGCCCACAGAACTCTGACATTCTTCCATCTTTTAAGATCATAGAAACACAGAACTTCGGGGTTGGAAGAGATCACAGTCACCATCTGGTCCAATCTGGGCTGGAAAAGAATCCTCACGCTCTACAAGCAGTCACTGAACCTTGACTTCCAAACCTTCAGCGCCGAGGGACCCCATCCTTCAGGGGACAGTTTGTTCCCTTAGGGATAGCTCTAACCCAGACATTTGTTGCTAATATCATTCCTTTAATGTCAAAGGGGTCAAGGTGGATGGGGGTACATACTGCAGTTGGGAAGACCTACGTTCCAAGTGAGCCCCAGACACTTAATAGCTGTATGAACCTGGGCAAGTCAATTTACGCTTGTCAGCCTCGATTTTCTCATCTGCAAAAAGGGGATAATAGCATCATGTATCGCCCAGGGTTGTTTTGAAGATGAAGCCCTATGTAAAAGTTAGCTATATTTGCTGTTTCCCATCTTTTCTTTTGCTCCCAGTTCTCCCCTCTGGGGCCAAGCAGAACAAAGCTAATCTCTCATCCATGTGACAGCCTTTCAAAAACTCAAAGACAGCTCTCATATTCCCCTTTTAGCTCTTTGATGAACTAAATGAGAAGCTTGATGTAATTGATAGTCACCATTTTTTCAGCTTTCATTTCTCGGAAATGGGGGAGACCCAGGGGCCACCCCCATAAATGGGCCATCTGGCTCCCTCCAAGTTGCTGGGATGGGAATCAATTGGTAGATCACAGGGTTATAGATTTTAAGCTATGAAGAACTTTGGAGGTCATCTTGTTGGACCCTCCCTTATTTTACAGAGGGGGAGTGACAGCCCAAGTCAAATAGCTAATAGAACAGAGTTGGGGATTGAATCCTGCTCCTCTGCAGCCAGAGGATTCTTTTCACTGCTCCCTTTACCTTATATTGTGCCATGTAAGAATCCAAGGGTCAGGGTGAGCCCTGGCTTTGGACCTTTCATTGTAGCTGATTTAGGTATTTTTACACATGTCAGAAATTATGGCATCAGTCTGGGGGCCCATGGGGAAGGAAGGCATCCATCCCTGGCAGCCCTCATCCTGGCTCTTCCTCTTGGAGGGACCATCCCTGGAGGACCCGCACTAGAAAATGGCACCATGGGCAAGTTTTTAGAAACCAATCATGAGGTGCTTCTATGGGCATAGTGTCCAAATGGCCTATCCACTATACCAGACTGTCATTCTATTTTCTTCACTTTATATTTTACATTAATTAATATTTTATCATATGTAATAAAATTTTTATAATATTTATGTATTTTATATCAATCATTTAGACAGTGGTCCTCAAACTTTTTAAAGAGGGGGCCAGTTCACTGTCCCTCAGACTGTGGGAGGGCCGGACTATAGTAAAAACAAAAGCTCACACTCTGTCTCCGCCCCTCAGCCCATTTGCCATAACCTGGCAGGCCACATAAACATCCTCAGTGGGCTGCTTCTGGCCCACAGGCCGCAGTTTGAGAACCCCTGCTCTAGAAAGTGTCTATTGAGGTGTGAATGCCAATATTAGCTTTGGTTGATATCCTAAAATTTCCTGATATCCCAACATTTGCTGAGATTTTTGATAGCCAGAACACTGGCAATGAAGTCAGAAGACCTGAGTTTAAACTCACTTCTTATGCATCCTACTTGTGCTACCTTAAGCAAATGCTTTAGTTTTTCTGTACCTCAATGTCTTCATCTGTAAAATGGGGATGGTGGAATAGATGGTCTCTCATGTCCATTCAGGCTCTAAATGCACATGTTCCTTTGATGAGATGGGTCTCTAAAATTCTTTCCAACTCTGGATCACCAATCCTGTAAACATGAATAATGTTAACAATCCTGGTTCTAGGTAAGTCTTCAAATAGACCTTTGTTCAGTCATATTTAACTCTTTCTGACCCCATTTGTGTTTGGGGTTTTTTTTTTGTTTGTTTGTTTGTTTGTTTGTTTTTTGTTTTGTTTTTGTTTTTGGTTTTGTTTTTTGTTTTTTGTTTTTGGTCAAAGATACTGGAGTAGTTTGCCAATTCCTTCTCCAGCTCATTTTACCCATGAAGAATGGGAACAAAGTAAATTAAGTGGCCTGGGTCACATAGCTCCTAAATGTCTGATGCCAGATTTGAAGGTGAGTCTTCCTGACTTAAAAACTTAAAGACTATCCACTGAGCCACCTAGTTGTTTCCTCGATAGCCTGAGAGGAAGGTATTTACAGCAGACAATAATTGGGCAAATGACCAGCATGTGGAGATATTTCCCAGAAGTCTCAAGTCAGGTCTTCACCGAGTGCCTTTCTGACTTTGAAATGAAATTTTAACATACCAGAGTATTCCCACGCTCAGATGCCAGTGTAGAACCAGTTCCAAAGCCAAGAAAGAGTTTATCTCCCTTATGGATGATCGGTCTGCAACTACTCAGGTTGGTATGGAATAAAAAATAGCTTAAGGCTTGTAGTCTGAGGATAAGGATTCAAATTCTACCTCTGACACAATACCCAGGTGGCCTGAGAACAAATCACTCCATCTGTCTGGATCTGTTTTTTTCCTTTTGCAAAATGGAGTTGATCTCATTGACATTTAGCACCAGATCTGTGACCCTCAGTTATTCTGTGATCTCCTTGACTGAGGATTTTTTTCTGACTCAATTTTTTTATGTACAAAAAAAAGAGTAAGAAGTTTACTGACCTTTCTGAGTTTTTATGAGCAACAAATTAAATGATGCATGTATAGAGCTTTTCAAATCTCTGAATACCATATTGAGAGCTGACTTTGAATATCTGTGTAAGAGGGGAGAGGTTGAATGTCTCTAACATTTTTTTGTCAGCCACTTCCCCCTATGTTATCAAGTGGCCAGACTTCAATTTAAATGAGAACATGATGTTAGAACTATTGGAGGTATTCTAAATAGTACATTAGTCCTAGAAAATGGAAGTGGGATCTCTGGGTTCCCAGGCCAGACTAACTTTCCTATTCCTGAGGGGCAGGGATGGGTCTAAGCAAATATCATTAGTTACAGCCGCCAATTGGATGCCCAGGGAGCCATGGCCCCATCTGTTGGGTGGGCAGGAACCAGTATTATTCCTGCCCCCTTTTCACTCTCACTCCTGGAAGTTTTACAATCCTTGGAGACTTTGGGAATGGGTAATGGAGGGCAGAGGCTCTCAGTAAATGAACCCTATTCTTCAAGAAAAGTGGGAATCTTCCTTGTCTCCTTGGAACAATAAGCTAGTTACAGGTGATGATTTCCTGCCTAGAAGCTACCCCCAAATAAACCCATAGCTTACTCAAACTCAGACTCAAAGTTGTCTCTTGCCAGAGCTAGATCACTTACCTGTGACATTATGTCCAGGAATTCTCAAGATTAACATAGAAAGTATTGCCTATTGTATGGTCTCTGGTCTCATAATCAGGGGATTCACATGATGTCTAGAGGTTAGTAATAGAAAATGCTTTAAAAAGCAAAATTGACCAAATGGGAAAAGAGATTCAAAGGCTCACTGAGGAAATTAATTCCTTAAAAATTAGAATTAAACAAATGGAAGCTAATGATTTTATGAGAAATCAAGGTACCATAAAGCAAATCAAAAGAATGAAAAAAATAGGAAAAAAGTGAAATATCTCATTGGAAAAATAACTGATCTGGAAATAGATCCAGGAGAGACAAATTAAAATTTTGGTCTACCTAAAAGCCATGATCCAAAAAAGGGCATGTATGACATTTTTGCAGAAACTATCAAGTAAGACTGTGCTGATATTCCAGAACCAGAGGATAAGACAGAAATTGATAGAAATACCAATCATCTCCTAGAAGAGATTTCCAAGATGAAAACTTCCAGAAATATTAAAACCAAATTCCAGAATGTCAAATATTAAGACCAAATTTCAGAACTTCCCATTCAAAGAAAAAATATTGCAAAGCTCCAGAGAGATTAAGTTTTGGTATCTTTAATAAGATAGTAGGAATAAGTTTGCTAATTTAGCTGTGTAATGTACAATGCACACGTATAGCCAATTTACTATTACTTAGAATCACTAATTAGACTTGTGTCTCTCAATTCATGCAATCAAATTTTTCATTAAAGTGGAAAAACAATTTTCTCCTCTCGGAACAAACTACCAACCTTTGTCTTTGAAGGTCTGATAAATATTTTTCATACTGGACTCCAGACAATTATTCCCTGTCTCCCAGCCAGAGGCCATGTGTTTTTCCTCAGTCGTGCCCTGGGAATGGGTTGATGGCTAGGGTCTCAGGTGGGATTTTTTAAAACTATTATCTATGGGGTTCTGAATTGTTTGCTGCATAATTTGCTTGATAGTTTATTATATGAACTACTAATAAAGTCATTTATGATATTTTTCCTTGGTAGTCTGTCTTTTTCAGAGGATCCATTATGTTAATCCATCAGTTATTTTAGAACAAACACATGTTGTTGATCACATCATACCTAACAAGTGCTTATCTTATTATCAGAAAAGAAATTATTCAAAAGAACTCACAAAATGGAATCAGTTATTTTAAGTATTTCTATTATCTTAAGGTATTAAAACTTATTCTCACTACATTATCAGTTACATTAAATTAGCAAAACTAATTCCTACAATTTTATTAAAGCATTAACATTTATTTTTCCTATCCTTTCTCCCAAATGGAAAGAAGAGGAGCTGATCTCTCAGAAATGATACCTTTCTCCTCCCATTGACCTAATTCAGGGTCTTAATGTTCTCTCTGGTCTTAGACTTCTCTTTACCCCTCCTTTCTGAATCATAGGGTGGAGATTCTTGCCTAAGGTACCCTTATTTAAGCAACCTGCTACATCAAATAAAGAGCTCATGATTATAGCCTAAAGGTAATGGTCTGAATATGTAAGGATTCTTTCCTCTATTATTTTTAGAGAGCTTTAAAAAATACAGGTTATTAAAAAAATTATCGTTGTTCAGAGCTACCATATTAGAATTAAGGTCTAATCACTAGGGCAAAGTTGAAAGTCCTGACCTATTTAAATTCTATACATTCATTCTAGCTCTCTAATTTCCACTTCCTGTACATAATTAAAGCCATACAGGACTCAAAAGAAATTAAAATCGACCTTATTTTTATCTAGAGAAAGCCACCTTTGAAGTACTATTGAAAATGGCAAATAGAAAGCTTAAAAGATTTGGATTTAAACACCCTCACTTTCAGAGGGAAATTAAGGGAAAAAGAGGAAGAGAAACTTCACCTGAATTTTCAGGGGAGAACAATTGCTTCACCTCTCATTAGGATTCTTTCAATGCATAGAGCAGTGTGTGAGGAGAAGTTTTAACTGCTCAATGCTCACTCTCAGATCACATTTAAATCATCTCTTATAACCAACCAATCTGGAATTATGCTCAAAGAGTTATTAAACTACTTATACCCTTCCACTTAGCAATACCACTACTTGGTCCGAAGATGATTAGGGAAAAGGGGGGAAAATCTATATCTTCTAAAATGTTTATAGCAGCTCTCTTTGTGGTAGCAAAGAGCTAGAAATTGTACGAATGCCCATCAATTGGAAAATGGCTAAACAAGTTGGGGTATATGATTGTTCTGGAATACTATTGTGCTTTAAGAAATGATGAGCTCACTGACTTTAGGAAAAAACATGGAAAGATGTGAACAAAATTATGAATGAAATGAGCAGAATAAAGATAACATCGTATATATATAACAGCAATATTATTTTATGAATAACTTTGAGTGAATAAGTTATTTTGTCTATTATAAATACCCAGATTAATTATAAACAACATATGAAGAAAGATGCTATCTGCAGCCAGAGTAAGAATAGGAATATGTATAGAATAATATGACATACATACGCATGTTCACAGACATTTGTGTATAGAGATATACACACATATATATGTATGAGTATGTGTGTTTATGTATGTTTCTATACACACACACACACACACACACATATATATATATATACTTACTTGTGTCTAATCACAGAGAGGAGAGGAAAAATATTTTCATAATATTGTATGTTTGAAGATTGTCCATAATAGACTTGCAGTTTCAAATATGGTTGTCTTTTTATTATACTGTATTATGAAAATGCTTGTTTTAGTCCATAAATGACAAATAAAATAAAACCACACAGAAGAATATAAGACAAAACAAGAATAAACAAACAAAATCACCCCCCTCCCCAAGCATCCCTCATAGCTGCTGGGTTTCCTCAGCTTAATCATAGAGCCCAAGCATGCACTGCTTTTTGCCTTAAATATGAAGGAAGACTGGATTCATTTTTTCAGAACAAACTTGGCAATATCACCAGCTTGCAATTCTAGGGCATCCCTAAGGGGTCAGAGAGCATCTTTTTCTGATGTTATTGACTCAAGCTCTCATTCTGCTGAGTTTCACTACTAAATTAGCCATCAGTAATTAGCATTCTAATTCCATTTAACCAATTAATACTAATCTACTTTTACAAATGAATATTTACTGTGAAACTATAGGAAAAACAAAAATAAAAACATTTCCCCTAATACCTAGGAGCACATTCTTCCCTATATCATCTTAGTACCTAGAGATAGAGGGTTTAGATTTAACTCAATTTCAACATAGTATTTGGAACCCCAAAATCTAATTTAGTGTTTGGAAGTTGCAGCTTCTAGTAAAGGGAGGGATGATTGCACATCTCTGCTACTGCCAGACTAGACAAGGTGGATTACTTTGAACTTTTCTCTTCAGCTATGTCTCCTGGTTTCTTGAAACTCACAAAATAGTAGTTTTCTCCTATCTCCTTTACCTAAAAGCAAGTATAACCCTTTCCTCAACAGCCATTGTATGGGATTCTCCTCAGTACAGATAAATGCTCTGCTCTGTGAATGTGGTAGGGCAGAGCAGGTGAGAGTCAAGAGAGCTCTTTATCAGTCCTAATTGAAACTCTTCAGGGTCAGTTCTCTGGAGATTCTAGTTTTGATTCTTCTTCAGGACTTTTCAAGCATCATGTTGCTTTGGGAATTTAGGCTTTCCTCCTATGAAATAGCAGATGGAGGAGCCACTTCTGGTTGCTGAAAGAGAGAATGAGAAGAGATGAAAGGAGCTGGCAATCTCCAATTACATTTATATCCTCACACTCAGCTCAGAACCTGGAACATAATAAGCACTTACTAAATGTTTCCGTTCTGGACAGAAATTCTGAGTCTTTTCTTCTCAGTGATTTAAAACTAGGGAAGAAATGAGCAAAGAATAGCCTTAAATCACTGAATGGATGTTGCCTCAGACAAAGTGAGATCCGGGAAAGACCTTAGCTTAAGGTCTCCCACTACCTCCAGTTGTTCTGACCTGTGTCATGACACTGGACCCTGGAGGAGAGAGCGAGGCTGAATCATGGAGGTCTTTCAATGTTTATATGCTCTTGGAAGAGTGACTGTTCCCAACAGGGAGAAATAAACTCTGATTTGTTAACAATTAATGAGAGAATGGATATTATAGTGAGAAGTGGACCTATTTTGATGAGAGACTCAGAGACTTCACTTTGCTTATGTTTAGACATCCTGCTTCACTTACATCCAATTCACTTGTAAGTGAAGACATCCTCCTCCTAATGACATTGGTCTTCTTCAAGAGTGAAGGACAAATACCATAAACCTTGAGCCTGCCACCAGCATTGTCTTTGGTCTGAGAAAAAAATAGCCAAATACCATCCTTTTATTACAATACTGGCATTATTGATAAAAAGGTTAAATTACCAGAAATTATATCTTTTGTACCTTTTTAATTGCCATGCTGACACAAATACGAATGGAACTCCAGATGTCACCCAACCTTGGTCTCAGGCTCACAAATGCCTTCTTTCACTTTTGCCTCACTTTCATATCTCCATGTCCCCATCACTTTTAATTTTCAAACCTCCTCAACTAGAAAACAAAACCCCAAATTAGGCAATGATTGATATCTTGCCATTGTACAAAGTTTTTGATTTTGTTTGCTAATAATCCACTTCTGGAGGATCTGAGCCCCAAATGTTCATTCCATCGGGCTCTTTTCCCTTCCACTCTGTCTATATCCCACCTCCAGAATTCCTGGACTTTTCTGTATTTTTCTTTATGTTGGGGAAGTTTAGATGATTCTGAAGGACAGGAATCATAAATGGAGAAGGAAACAGTCTAGTGTAGCTAAAAGAAAAGCTGAGAATTTATTTTGTGAATTCTCTAGAAATGCCTCAGTTATCTAAAAAAATGAAGAAAGTGGATTGGAGGGTTTCTAAGGTCTCTTCCAACTTTAAAACCACGATCCTACGAACTGTTCCTCTTTTTTCACACTAGAACTGTGATGTAGAAAAAGTCTGAGGAATATAACTTTTGGGTAATTAATCATTTTATTAATTATGACTAGTGAATAATTAATAAAAAGGTAGTGATTTGACTTATCATAAATCAAAGATGAATCATGGAAGCCTCTGAATGTTTATGTGCTCTTGTAAAAGCAAGTGTTTCCAACAAGTAAAAACTCTGATTTGTTAACAGTTAATGAGAGAATGGATATTATAGTGAGAAATAGATCTATTCTAATGAGGGACTCAGAGAATTGAGTTTGAGTATGTTTAGATAAAAGTATCTATACCCTCTTATCTCCTCCCTAACTTGTCTAAGTAGAGCACTATGGACCAGAATTCACCTTGATTAATTAGATTGTCCTTTTGAGGTTTTCTGGTTGGAAAGAGTAATAATTCCACCTAGCTAAGGTATAAGTAGGCTGAATTTTGGGGTAATGTCAATAATGTTCTTTAAAGATTGATTGTATAATCTACAAGGATTCATTTCTGAATGAAGAAATAAAAATATCTCAATCTCAATTAATAATTGGTTATGAAAATGAAAGAAATAGTCATTTCTCGGCTAGTGATAGCCCAGAGTAAATTGAATATTCTCATGCCCACTATCTGAGGAAGATTTTTCCAAACTCAGAGACATAATGCAGGACAAATTAAGGTATTTTAATGACTCCTCAATAAATGAGGATGCTTCTAGTCAGAGACCTCTCCTGAATGTCTGGGAGGGAAAGTATTTGAGGATTTGTAGTTATTATATATAAACCTGGTATCCAGTAACTCTTGCAGGGGAAGAATAGTTCTTCTCCTGGGAAAATTTTTTTTAATTTCAAAAGTCAGAAGCCAGCATGAAGAATTGGAAAAGGAAATAGCCTAATGAGACATGATGTTGTAGGAAGAGCACTGGATTTGGAATCAGGAAGTTCTGTTTTCAAATCCTTCCATAGGTATTTAGTAATTGTGTTGAGACTGGGCAAGTCACTTAAATCTCTTTTAGCCTCACTTTCCTTATCTGTAAAATTAAAAAAATTGGAACTCAATTTCTCTTAAGGTTCCTTCCTATTCTGAATCTTTCCTCTTCCTACCATCCAATAAAAGAAGGTCTCTAGTTTGGAGATGCATCTTTAGAACTGCAATTCACAGAGAATTTGTGTGTGTGTGTGTGTGTGTGTGTGTGTGTGTGTGTGTGTGTGTATGTACACACACACACACACACACACATATATCCAGATTGAGAATATTCTAAAAATGTCCTTTTTAGTGGTGAATAGTGAAGCCATGTCTCATGACAAAATAAGATCTACTCTGGCATAGAGTTTTCCCTTAGCTTGAGAGAACAATCAGTTTCTTTTACAGAGAATGATGCTCTATTGAATTTCTAAGATCTCAACTGTCTTGTGGGAATTGAACTTCAGGGAGAGATAGGTCAAGGAAGTGGTACAGTACATATAGTGCTGGATCTTAGACTTCCAGAGTAGAGGCCAAAAGAATGAGAAAATCCCTTTAAGTTTCCCTGACTCTTGTTTCCAGACATCTAGAATATGAATTTATGTTTAAAATATTACTCCAGCATGACTTGGGCTGAAGTTCTGCATCTGAGGCATATTGGTTGTGTTTGGATAAATCACTTAACATTTCATTCCCTAGACAGCTAAGACTATGATTTTCTGTATCTGTAAAATGAAAAGATCGGATTAAATCCAGCTCTCTATCTATGATCCTAAGAGTTGTAAGGGATACTAAGAGTTGTTAATTGGCAATAGCAGAGAAAGTTTCCCCACTGGAAGTTCTTTCTTTCTTTCTTTCTTTTTTTTTTTTTTAAATTCATTTTTCCAAATTATCCCCTCCCTCTCTCTACTCCCTCCCCCCGATGACAGGCAATCCCATACATTTTACATGTGTTACAATATAACCCAGATACAATATATGTGTGTAAATACCTTTTTCTTGTTGCACATTAATTATTAGCTTCCGAAGGTATAAGTAACCTGGGGAGATAGACAGTAGTGCTAACAATTTACATTCACTTCCCAGTGTTTCTTCTCTGGGTGTAGCTACCTCTGTCCATCATTGATCAACTGGAAGTGAGTTGGATCTTCTTTATGTTGAAGATTTCCACTTCCATCAGAATACATCCTCATACAGTATTGAAGTGTACAGCGATCTTCTGGTTCTGCGCATTTCACTCAGCAACAGTTGATTTAAGTCTCTCCAGGCCTCTCTGTATTCTTCCTGCTGGTCATTTCTTACAGAGCAATAATATTCCATAACCTTCATATACTATAATTTACCCAACCATTCTCCAACTGATGGACATCCATTCATCCTCCAGTTTCTAGCTACTACAAAAAGAGCTGCCACAAACAATTTGGCACATACAGGTCCCTTTCCGATCTTTAGTATTTCTTTGGCATATAAGCCCAATAACAGCAATGCTGGATCAAAGGATATGCACATTTTGATAACTTTTTGAGCATAGTTCCAAATTGCTCTCCAGAATGGCTGGATTCTTTCACAACTCCACCAACAATGTATCAGTGTCCCAGTTTTCCCACATCCCAGAAGTTCTTTATTTCAATAAAATGGCAAATCTGGAGGAAAATCATCTATAGCCATCTCTACGTCTATATCCAAATTTATAAATATCGCCATACGTAGACATATACATATCGATATAATTGACACATACCAACATAAATGAATATCATTAATAAGTCTAAGTCTAAAGACAATTATAGATTCTTTGATAATGTAGCTAAGATTATTTGCCTCAGTGAGAAATAGGGGATGGTCATTAACTCTTTTAGGTTAAGGGGCAATCATCCACTTCTATTATGCTGTGAACAAGACTATAGTTAATGTGTTATTTTAAGTTTTGAAGACCACAATTTAGGAATGATATCAACAACTAGGAAGGGCTCCAAAGGAGGATAGTCAAAAGAGTAAAGGACCTTGAATCCATGTTCCCATAAGGATTGGTTGAAGGAACTAGGGGCAATGTGATTGTTATCTCCAAGTATTGAAGGATTGACTGGTAGAAAAGAGATAATTAGATTTGCTCTGTCTGTCCCCAGAAAGCAGAGCCAAGAATGGGAGTTGTTTTTTTTTAAGGGCATATTTAGGCTGGATGTCAGAAAAAATATTTCTTGTTCTTTGAATTGTTCAAAAATGGAATGGGCGGCAATGTGAGGAGGGGCATTTCTCTTCAATAGAAGTCTTTCAGCAGAGGATGGATAACCACTTATCAGACATGTTTTAGCAGAGATTCTTTTTCACAAATAGGTTGAACCAGATGGTCCCTGCTGTCTTTTCCAACTCTGTAATTCTGTGAGTTTTGGAAAATTGCCTTGAGCAACCTAATCCAGTTGGCAGTACATGGACACAAGTCAAAGTTTCAGAGCAGGTCACTAGGTAACACTAGCCATGGAAAAACAAGAGATGGATGAGCAGAAAGAGCACCCATCTGGAAGGAGGCTCACATCTCCATCCTTGCCATGGCATGTGCTGGTACACAGGTGCCTGGCTGCCCCATTAGTCTGTTTTTGAGGACTAGGAGCAGTGGTGCTTGACTGACATTATGGATCTGAGGCACTATAAGGTAGGAAGCACTCAGGAGCTTCTTTGGAACTTAAAATTGGAAGAAATGATATTGTCTTCCTCAAATTGCTTTGAACTAATTCTTATTCAATATTCTCAAACCCTCATGAGCCTTCACAGACTCACAGTGTAGAGGAAAATGTGAATGACTTAATATTCTAATTTCTGGGCTAGACTTTACCACATATTAACTGCATGGTCTCAGGAAAATCATTTAACTTCTTGGGCCTCTGTTTCTCAGGAAGGACTAGATGATTGCCATTATTATCATATTTAAAATCTCTAATTCTTCTTTCTAAAATACACACACACACACACACACACACACACACACACACATACACACACACCTCCTCTCTTTTGGCACAAAATTTTTCCATGCTCTTGTATAGTTGATGTGGTTTTCATTGATTAGGTTTAAGTGATGACTTTTGCTCTTTCTTAACAAGTCACTTTTCTTCTTGGAAACTCTGAAGGGACCCAGACCAGATCAGGGATTCCTCCCTGGAGCTTATGGACTCTCAAAGGATCTATTATTAAATTTTAAGGCATCCATGAATATACATGTGCTGATTTATTATTAAAATATACGGTTGCTAAATTATTTTCACCTATGTCTAATTGAAATTTAGCATTACATTAAGGGAATGAGTAGAATCAAGAGAAGATTGTACATAGCAACAAGAAGATTATGCCCTGATCAATTCTGATGGACATGGCTCTTTTCAACAGTTAGTTGATTCGGGCCAATTCCAATAGACTTGTGATGGAGAGATCCATTTGCACCCAGAGAGAGAACTATGGGAACTGAATGTAGATCACAACATAATATTTTCACCACTTTTTGATTATTTGCTTTTTGTTTTCTTTCTCATTTTTTTCCTTTTTGATCTGGTTTTTCTTATGCGGCATGATTATAGAAATATGTATAGAAGAACTGCACATGTTTAACATACATTGGATTGCTTGCTGTCTAAAGAGAGAGAGAAGGGAGGGAAAAATTTGGAACATAACATTTTGCAAGGATGAATGTTGAAATTATCTTTGCATATATTTTGAAAATTAAAGGCTATTATTTAAAAGAAAGAAAGAATGAAAGAAATTTAGCATTACCTTTAATTATTTAAAAGCAATATTCAGGGAGGAGGTTCATAAGGTTCATCAGACTGCCAAAGGGATATATGCTGCAATGATCTCTAAGCCAGAGTTTCACATCACAGTCACCCCATCCCCACCTCAACCCCAATCTAATGCTTTTGGAAGGCAAGACTCATATTTTACTTTTGTTTTTGTATCTTCAGTGCTTAGCACAGTGTATCACATAGTAGGCACTTCATAAATACTTGTTGAATTGAATTATTCCTTATAAATTCTAACTCCCCCCCTATAAATCTCACTTTCTTCTCTTTCCTCAAAGATCTGAATCCCTACTGTTTCCTTCTTGTTCCTCATAATCTCCCTCCCCCCTCATTCTAGGTATAGCTAGTCCTCTCTGCCATCCTCTCTGCCTTCTTTTCCCTCCCCTCCTACTTTGTGTCTCCCTCTGATTTTCCCCATTCCTACTTCTTCCCTCCACTGGACATTGTTTTCTGTTGGTTCAGACAGGAACAGAGGAAAGACCCCGGCTGAGTTAGACTCAAATAAAACCATTTATAAGGTTCTTTCATGCCTGAGCATTTATAGAGGTCTCTGGACACAATCTTCCCTCAGACCCAGCATTTATGCAATGCTCAGAATTGGTCTAAAAGTACTTTCACAAGGATTATTAGGGAAAGAATATATTTCCTGAAGAAGGAGACAGCTGGGAGTGAGGGTGAATTACTTGAATTAAGATAGCATTGATTTCTGGGTTATTAATCTTACTTTCCCAGGTAGAATAGGATAATGAAAATTTAAGAAAAACTGGAAACAAGTAAAAGGTTCTGCTTTAAGATTCTTTATAAAGGTAAAGTTAATTTACAAGCACAAACTTTTAATAGTTAGAAATATAAAGGCTGAGAAAAGACAAGAATTTTAAAAAAGAAATCTAAAGTGTTTGTTCAGATGTTTAAAAATTTTTTAAAAATAACAATGGAAGGAAGAATCTCTAGGACCTTCATATTGGGCAAGTAAGTTAAACTTCTTTGGACCATAGTTTGAGCCCTAAAAGCAAGAGGCTTAAAGTAGATGGACTCTAAGGTCCCTTCTGGCCTACAATCTATGGTTCTCTAAGTATATGGTTGTCCATGCTGGAGGGATGCAGGGAAGAGTTCTGTGCTCTCAAGCTAAGGTTTTGGACCTTCAGATCAGTACGAGTCTTTCCACAAGGAAGAGGGAAGATTGTTTCCTTGGAGACCTTGGTGGGAATGGAATGAAGTCTGGAAATGTTTATAGGGATATAAACTTAATGAGATATTTCAGGATTGGGGTCAGAAGATGACAATCAACAAGAATTTGTGAAGCCAGGTATTTTGATAGAGATACAAAGAAAACCAAATACCTCGCTCAGCTTATGCCCCAAAGAGGGAGACACATGCACTAAACTGCATGGAAAAAAGATACAATTAAGACAAACTAGAAGTAATTAGTAGAGGGAA
This sequence comes from Sminthopsis crassicaudata, assembly GCF_048593235.1. Taxonomy (NCBI): domain Eukaryota; kingdom Metazoa; phylum Chordata; class Mammalia; order Dasyuromorphia; family Dasyuridae; genus Sminthopsis; species Sminthopsis crassicaudata. The sequence continues at coordinate 722,363,802 of NC_133617.1, forward strand.
TTAGCAGGAAGTAGGAGCAGAAAAGGCTTCTTGAAGAAGATAGGATTTTAGCTGGGGCTTGAAGGAAGCCAGGAGGCAAAGATGAGGAGGGACCATATTTCAGGACTAAGGGATGATCAGGGAACATATCTGGAATTGAGAGATGGACCAGCCAGAGTCAGAGAACATGGTGGTAAGACTGGAAAGAGAGAAGGTAGCCAGGATGGGAAGGGGTTTCAAAATCTAAAAGAAAAGCATATATTTGATTCTGAAGCCATAGGAAGGTGATGATCAGATTTGCACGTTAGGAAAACCAGTTTGATAGATGAGCGAAGAATAAACTGGAGTGGAGAGAGTCACAGGATATCCTCAACCAAGTCTCACAACCTTGTTCTCTGACATTGTGGGCTCTCAGTGAACAGTGAGCTGGATTTTTTACAGTATATTTTCTTGTATGTATGTATGTATATGTATATATGCATATTTGTGTATATGTGCATATGTATATATATATATATTTATTTCTATCATCTCTAGCTGTCTGTCTTTCCATCTGCTTGTCCATCTGTCTATCCATCTGTCCTTCTGTCTGTCTGTCCATCTGTCTATCCATCCATCTCTCTTTCTCTCTCTCTGTCTTTCTCTGTCCCTCTGCTTGTCTCTCTCTCTTTCTCTGTCTCTCTCTGTCTCTGTCTCTCTCTGTCTCTCTGTCTCTTCCTCTCCCTCTTTCCCTCCCTCCTTTTCTCTCTCTCTCTTTCTCTCTCCCCCCCTCTCTCTGTCTCTGTCTGTCTCTCTTCCCCCTCTTTCTATCTCTCTCTCTGTGTCTGTGTCTGTCTGTCTGTCTGTCTCTCTCTCTCTTTCTCTCTCTCTCTGTCCATGTCTCTCTCTCTCTCTGTCCATGTCTCTCTCTCTCTCTCTCTCTCTCTCTCTCTCTCTCTCTCTCTCTCTCTCTCTCTCTCTCTCTCTCTCTCTCTCACTCCCATAGTGATAATCAGCCCACAATAAAACTCTGCCCTAGGACATTGACATGTTGTGAAGGTACCACTTTCCCTCCAGGAGGTCATTGTTCTTCCATCTGACAGCTGTTGTCTCTCTTGCCCTGGTGGGTCTCTGTAAACTCGTACCACTGCACAACAAAACTTACTTATGCTGCCATCCCAGGTCCCATTGACATGGCCCATTTGTCCTGGGCCCTACTTTCCCTCTCTACCAACTCTCATAGGGTCAAAACCAGATCCTTTGGTGAATATATCTCCACTCTCCTGGCACAGCATCATACATGGAAAGACTATTCTTTATAATGCGCTGTTCTCTTGCCCCATCCTGGAATTTTCTTCAGGTACAAGCACTCCTAGGTATGAATCTGGGCACTTCCACCAGCAGTACAAATGGCCAGATAGATAAATTATTGCACCTTCCCCACTCCCCACTCCAAATTTATCACTCTGACCATTGAACAGTCTGTTCATTAAACCTCAGATGATAGGCAAATGGCCATTTCTGGACTCATGGGACCCTTCTATCTTGGGAACAAAACAACAACAAAAAGCTCAGGTTTCCCAGGATTAGTCTTAAAGAACAACTTATGTGTCAAGATGAGGCACTGAATCTGGACCGCAAGATATACAATGGAGTGAGGAACAATTTGTACTGGTAGTGTGAGTATCCAGAGCCATAGGTAGGAATGTTTATACCTGGAAAAAATGCAATTTTAAATAGTGCAAAGGGGGAAGGAAGGTGGGGAAAGTAATTTAAAAATAAACAAAAAACTCCCCTCCATTTCCATATAATTTCATTAGTTTCTATTGAGTGAAAGATTGTCATGTAAAATATATACATGTATATAAATAAATTTTAACATTCTTTTCTTTTTAAATTTTGACTTCCAAATTCTCTCCCTTTTACTGAAATAGTAATTTTAGAACAGTGGTTCAAGGGGCAGAAAACAATCAAGAAAGACATTTATCACAGGACAAAGGTTTGACATTTATTTCGTGAAATAGCTCACGGGCTCAACCAAATATGACTAAGTAAAGCTGAATCATATATGATTAAGCAATTGTTCTCAGTAAAGCCAACCTTTAAAATTGGAGGGGAAAAGGGCAAGGTCTAGGGAGTGAGGAGAGGAATTGAGGAGGTCTTGGGGAAATGTCAGGAAGGTCCTGGTAGAATCTCTGACTTTGACCAGGTACCAAACTATTTAAAGATACGCTAATCAAGACAGTCTCTGAAGTTGTTCTATTTCTATGTAACAATGGAAACAGGATGGATGGATTAGAGTTACTGATTAAAGGTTCCTGTCCCACATCATTACCCACCTCCTCCCCTCCCACTGAGAAGGCAAGCAATATGATATCAATTATTCATGCAAAATACTTTAACAATTAAAAGGCCAAATTGATTCTATGTATAATATTTAACTCAATCTCTCCATACTTTTTGAAAACCATAAGAAAATGCTTTGCGGATTTGGGGAGCAGGGAAAAAAAAATACTTCTTCCAGGAAGATTCCTTCAAGTTGATGGCGATAAGGTGGAAGCCCTTAGAAGATGAAACAAGAGATCTCCACTGAGAAATTGCTGGACCTTCCTCTAACCTACCAGATAGAGCACTAGGATAGTTATATTAACATGACAATAGTTTGTTTGACCAGGAGATTTTACTGCTAGACATATACTCCAAGGAGGTCAGTGATAAAAAGAAAGGTTTCCATACACAGAAAAAAAAAAAAAAAAGCCTGGCAGTATTTTTTAAAATAGCAGCAAAGAGCTAGAGATATAATGAAAAGAAAATTGACTAGTATCAGAGGAACTGGTTTCAAATCCTGTCTCTGATGGTTATTGACCTACATAATTTTGGTAAAGTTACTTAACCTTCACAGGTCTCCGATTCTTTAGCTGCAGAATGTGGGGGTAGACTAAATGACCTCTGAGTTCCCCTTTTAAATCTATTAGCTAAGGTTCTCAGATACCCATTGGTTATAAAATGGTTGAACAATTTGTGATAAATGAATATCATGGAATATATTATACTATAAGAAATGATGGATATGAAGAAATAAGAGAAGCACTGAAGAGTTACATGAACCGACTCAGGGTGAAATAAACAGCACCAGGAAAACAAAACATAAACGATTACAGCGATTTCAGTAGAAAAAACAACAATAAAACAATCAAAAGTAAATGCTGAGAACTTATAATGTTCAAGTTTGGCTATATATATGTATATGTATATGCATTTTCTTTCATTCATTACAGAGTTGGGGGAGAAATCTATGGATATAGAATACTGCAGATAACATCAGACTTTTTAGTTATTAAACTATTTTTTTCCCTTTCATTCTTTGTTATATAAGTGTTTCTGGAAGGGAAGGGTTACAGTTGGAAATGGAGATAATATAACTATTAAAGATATCAAAAAAGCAACATCATTGCTATATAAGACTAAAATAGATAAACACAGCTAATTTTTTTTCCAAATAAAACAGATAGATCCTTGATATCATGGATATGAGTCTTTGCTTCAGCATATCTGGCCATTGGTGTAAGTTTTCTCCTCCTGAACCTTTATTTTTAAACATCAGGAGGTCTAAGAGGCAAGAAAGAATGAAGTCATGGAAGAGAAGGCTTTTCAGAGAATCAAAGAACCATCAAATCACAGAGTTGGAAGGGTGCTTGGGGGCCATTTCGACCAACTTGCACCTGAATAGAAATCTCTAAACAAACCCGAATATTGGTTATCCAACCTACCAGTCCTTTGAGACCTCCAGTGAAAAACAAATTACTGCTTTCTGAGGTAGTCCATTCCATTCTTTTTTGACAGCTCTAATTACAAGGAAGGTTGTTTCCTTTCTTTTTTAAAGTCAAATATGCTTCTCTGCAACTTTTATCCCTTGCTAACAGTCCTGCCTTCTAGCAATAACCAGAACAAATCCAATCCCTCTTCTAAATCATAGCCTTTCAAGTAATTGAAGACAACTATTTTGTTTTAAGTCTTTCTTTCTTTTAGGTCCCTCTAGGCTAAACATTCTAATATACTTCAAATCATCTTCATATAGGCTCATAAGATTCTAGATAATCAGAGCTGGAAGAGACTTTAGAGTTCATCTAATACAATCCTCTCACTTTACAGATGAGGAAACTTTGATCCAAGGTGGTTAAATGACTCGACCAAAGTCATACCACTAAAAGGGTAGCACATCTGGAATTCAAACTTAGGCTGTCTGACTTCCAATTCACTGCTTCTCTAATGACATTTTATTTTATGTTATAAGTATTTATGCTCATATTTTTCCTACCACAAGCCCCATTAGCCCTCAGGAACATAAACTAGATTGTTTTTTCCCCCATTGTAAGCTTAAAACTTAGCAAATTATTTTGCACATAATAGGTGTCAATTAATATTTGCTGACTAGAATAGAATTGAAAAGTTAATTATTTACCTCGTGTGTGCTCTGTAGCAATTTCAGAATTCCAGGCAGGCTTTCTCCAACTCCACAATGCCAGACTCCCCAACATGCATGCTAGGCATATGGCCAGAAATGAAGCAGTTACCAAGTGGAAGTCAAATTGGCTTCCATTTATGGCAATGTTATTGGTTGATATAATAGCTGACATTGATATAGCACTTACACATTATTTCTTTTGACTCTAATGATTCTGTGAGTTAGGTATTATGGGTGTTTTAATGGATAGTTTAATTTTTTTACAAATGAGGAAACTGAGGCTCAGGGAAGACTTGACAGAATTCTGTGAAATTTATCCCAATGAAATAGAAGATCATTCAAGATTGATTGACTTATAGAAAATAAAGGAAGGAGAGGAAGAAAGTTATCTAAGAGCTAGAGTCAAGTCACCAAGAAGCAAATTTGAGGTTGATGTAAGGAGAGACTTCACAATGATGGTACAGTAGAAAAGATTTGTAATCAAAAACAGCTTTTTAGGTATGTTGTAAGGGGGCAGGATTTGGGATCATTGTTGAGATTTGGATCACAATAGAGAGTTTCTGAAGTCTTTTCAGTTTGAATATTCTGCAGTTCTCTGATATGTCCAGACTAATGAATGTCAGATGCAGAATATGAATCTAAATTTCACCTGGCTCCAAGCCTAATCCTTGGTTCACTAATACTATACAATATCTATTACACATTGGCCAGGTCTCCCTCATCCGCTGAGCAACATCTCATCCCTACCATGCCCTTAAAGTCCCAGCTTTAGGACAAAGATTCTTAACTCTTGGTGTGTCTAGACCCAGGGGTATACCAAACCAGATCTAATCAGCTCCCAAAAATAAATTACTAAATTTTCAGTATAAGGACTCATAACTTGAAAATTCACAAGTGGTACAAATCAGGGATTCATTTATTGTTTTGTTGATTATATAAAATTAAGAAATTGATGGTTAAAAAGTTAATTAAATAAGGCTAAATTTAAGTGTACAGTAAGTACATTTTTTCTTTTTTTAAATTTTTAAATATCTTTTTATTTACAAGACATATGCATGGTAATTTTTTCAGCATTGACCTTTGCAAAACCTTCTGTTCCAACTTTTCCCCTTCTTCCCCCCACCCCCTCCCCTAGATGGCAGGTAGACCCATACATGTTAAATATGTTAAGTATATGTTAAATGCAATATATGTATACATATTTATATGGTTATCTTGCTGCACAAGAAAAATCAGATTTAGAAATAAGGTAAAAATAACCTGAGAAGGAAAACAAAAATGCAAGCACACAACAATAGAAGGAGTGGAAATGCCATGCTGTGGTCCACACTCATTTCCCATAGTTCTTTCCCTGGGGTGTAGCTGGTTCTCTTCATTATTGAACAATTGGAAATGATTTGGTTCATCTCATTGTTGAAGAGAGCCACATCCATCAGAATTGATCATCCTATAGTCTTGTTGTTTCCATATATAATGATTTCCTGGTTCTATTCATTTCACTCAGCATCAGGTGATGTAAGTCTCTCCAGGCCTTTCTGAAATCTTCCTGCTGGTCATTTCTTACAGAGCAATAATATTCCATAACATTCATATACCATAATTTACCCAACCATTCTACAATTGATGGGCATCCACTCAGTTTCCAGTTTCTTGCTACTACAAAAAGGGCTGACACAAATATTCTTGCACATACAGATCCTTTTCCCTTCTTTAAGATTGCTTTTGGATATAAGCCTAGTAGTAGCACTGCTGGATCAAAGAGTATGCACAGTTGGATAACTTTTTGAGCATAGTTCCAAATTGCTCTCCAGAATGGTTGGATCCATTCACAATTCCACCAATAATGTATCAATGTCCCAGTTTTCCCACATCCCCTCCAACATTCTGCATTATCTTTCCCTGTCATCCTAGTCAATCTGAGAGGTATGTAGTGGTATCTTAGAGTTGTTTTACTTTGCATTTCTCTGTTCAATAATGATTTGGAGCACCTTTTCATATGGCTAGAAATACAGTGCTTTTCTTCTGAAAATTGTCTGTTTATATACTTTGACCACTTATCAATTGGAGAATGGCTTGATTTCTTATAAATTAGAGTCAATTCTCTATCTATTTTGGAAATGAGGCCTTTATCAGAATCTTTGAATGTAAAAATATTTTCCCAGCTTATTGCTTCCCTTCTAATTTTATTTGTATTAGTTTTGTTTGGAGTACACTTTTTTTTCTCAGAAAGTCAGTTGTTAAATATTTAATAGCACACAACTTCCTAGATCCTTTCAATGGTCTAATTAAGCCTATGGACCCCCTTTCAGAATATATTGTTAAATGCATAAAATAAAATATATAAAATTAAAGGAAAGGAAGTTATATTAAAACATAGTTATTAAAATGTTAAAACAATAAATTCATAGATCTCAGGTTATCAACCCCTTCTTTAGAAGGGTCCCATACTAGGACAGAAGCCTTCAATAACCATGACTAATGTGATCTTCTTAAACTTTATCAAGTCTGAAGCTGGGCCATTGCTAGTCATCTTAACATGTCTTGCCACTGGACTCTGATGACTCTGAAGGAGAGAGTGAGAATGATGTCTTTGCATAGTCCAGTCTCACTTAAATGTTATTCACTTGCAACTCAAGATATACCCCTCCTGATAAAATTTATTTTTTTAAAATGTATTTATTTATTTAATATTCCCCCCCTCAGTTACATTTAAAATAATTTTGCTTTTACATTTGTTTTTAAGATTTTTGAGTTCTAGGTTCTCTGTCTTATTCCCATCCACAATTAAGAAATCATATGTGAAATTGTGCAAAACATTTCTATTAAAGTCAAGTTGTGAAAGAAAATACAGATCTCTTACCCTAATGAAAATAAAAACCCTCAAGAAAAATTAAGTTAATAATAAAGAGAGAAGAGAAGCTTTGATATATATTCAGACTCAATCAGTTCCTTCTTTAGATATGGATAGGATTTTTCATCATAAGTCCTTAAGAGTAGTTGAGGATGATTATACTCTTGAGAATAACAAAATAATTTACAGCTGGTATTCCAGAACATTGCTATTATGTTGTATACAGTATATTTCACTTTGTTCATGGAGGACTTTCCAAGTTTTTTTTTTTTTTCTGAGTACATCTTGCTCATCATTTCCCAGAGAATAATAATATTCTATCAGAGAAACTTGCTTGAATTTTTTTTTTACAATTTACTAATGCTAATTGTATTTTCCTCCATTTAT